>NC_061076.1:6223595-6226095 GCF_021917145.1 Hypomesus transpacificus
GTAATTGTCTTAATTGGAAAAGTAGATAGAACACTACTAACCTTTTTTTTTTTTTTTTTACATTCCCAACTGGACTGAAACCAGCTCTGTACATTACAGAACATGTTGTGCATGTCCTGTTTTCCATCCTACTGTTGTGCTCGGTGTCTAAGAGTGTAGTGCAGCGGGAGGCCAGCGTCAGTTTTCCTGCCCTTGGCATGCGTTCCTGTTGCCCTTAACAGGGCTGACCAACAGTGTGTGGAGAATCGTCCTAAACATCACAGGGGCAAATGGGGAAGGCCGGGTTGGGGCTGACCAATCACCACCCAGACACACCTCCGTGATTCGTCGGAAGGTTTTGTCTTTTCGAAGTTCTCCCTCTCTCTCTGCACACTCCCACCGAAATGAACACGTATTTGCATGCAAACTCGCTCTACTCTTCCATCGTGAATATATTTGAATTGCACACCTACTCACAGTTCATTAAACAGTTTCACCTTCTGAGGGGGGAGGCGGGCGGGGGGCGGGGGTCATTTCCTCAACTTTTCCTGGGCTCTTTGTCATGTAAATTCCAGATCAGAGAGTAGCAGTGGTGGAGGAAGGTGAGTTGTAGCACAGGGCTATATGATCCATCTTACTTTCTGCTAATTGGCACCACTAATTCTCACTGAGCTTCTTTCGAATGATCTGATATTCCTCATCATCAAAACGTAATTGGACGCAATTGAGTTGTGCGTTTTTTTTTGTCTAAATCCGCACATTCTGTGCGATCTTGAAGCTCAACGGAGGAGAAAACGCATTTTAGTGTCTGTTTCATGTTTTACTGAGCAGGCAAGTGTAGCTTATGTCTAGTTAGTTCCCGTAATTAGTGTTTGTGTGGGTTTTCTCTCATATATATATATATATATCAATTTAAAAAATAGACAATGAGATAAGAAATGTCACAGTACAAAAGCATCTCCCCTATCTTTCATCTCACACATCTCACATCTCCCCTCTCCTGAACACGCACGTCGTCGTAACGGTCCCAGCTGATTGTAAAACAGCGGGCTCATCTTGACCTCGTGGCTGTGTAGGACTGAGGCTTCACCCCGCCAAGGCAAACTCACCATTTAGCCCCTGTCGTTTAGACTCCTCTCCATGTTGCTCTTGGTCATGTCTAACTAATGAGTCTTTCCCTCCCTCCCACCACCCCCCCACTAAACTCATTCCAGTCCTCCTGAAAACACGAGAGGGAGAGGCAGAAACCAGTTTAAAGTGGACCGCTCTCTTCGCTTATACAGCGTGTAGCTTCAAATTATTCCTTTCTCGGTTCAGTAGGTGCACCTTTTGGATGCTTCTAGCACTGTCATTGATTTTTGAGAATGTTAAATCGGGCTTTGGCTGAGAGGGTAAAACTCTCTTAATCAGAATACTCGAGCTCAGGTCCACAGACGAGCTGTCGACTCTGCCTCTCCTCTCCCCGCCTCTCCTCCCTCTTCTCCGCAGGCTTCTGTCACCCAGCTCTGTGTTTTCACGACCCTCTCTCTCTTATCCACGCGGCCGTGTGTTCGGTTTGTACCCCTAGTTCTTCCTCCGCATCTACGTGTCCACGTTCTTCCACCTCTCTCTCTCTCCTTCCCCTCTCCCTCTCTCCTTCACCTCTCTCCCTCTCTCCTTCACCTCTCCCTCTCTCCTTCACCTCTCCTTCCCCTCTCTCCCTCTCTCCTTCACCTCTCCCTCTCTCCTTCACCTCTCCCTCTCTCCTTCACCTCTCCCTCTCTCCTTCACCCCTCCCTCTCTCCTTCACCTCTCCCTCTCTCCTTCACCTCTCCCTCTCCTTCACCTCTCTCCTTCCCCTCTCTCCCTCTCTCCTTCACCTCTCCCTCTCTCCTTCACCCCTCCCTCTCTCCTTCACCTCTCCCTCTCTCCTTCACCTCTCTCCTTCCCCTCTCTCCCTCTCTCCTTCACCTCTCCCTCTCTCCTTCACCCCTCCCTCTCTCCTTCACCTCTCCCTCTCTCCTTCACCCCTCCCTCTCTCCTTCACCTCTCCCTCTCTCCTTCACCTCTCCCCTCACGGCAGTGTTGAGCGTCCCTCCCCCACGCCGGAGGGTGTATGCGTGCCCAGCTAACCCCCTCTAACTTTGTTTGAACTAACCGTGTATAGGTTTGCTTGTACTGACGTTCTAACCCTAACATACCACCGCCGACCCTTGCTCCTTGACCCCTCGTGGGCCTAGTCTGGTCTGGACACCATCTGGTTGTTTGAGGGGTTCTGATAGGAGAGATAGAACCACTTTCTTTTTTTCTTCTCACTCCACCTTCAACCAATTCTCCCCCCCTTTTTTAAGTTTTTTTTTTAAAACGATGCTTTTGTATACTGTATGCACAGAGAACACACATCATAATCACAGAGTAAGTAACAAATAATTACAGGGTAAGTACGGATAATTGAAAGTGTCGAGGCGAGCGGAGTCTCCGAGAATAGTTCCGTTTCACCAGGAGTAGGAAAGGGAGTAGGCGAGGTCAACGGACTGTTAGG
>NC_061076.1:6231095-6299288 GCF_021917145.1 Hypomesus transpacificus
TCACATAGTCGACTCAACTGTTGTCAAGCTGCTTCCTTCTCTCTAATCTCAGACCCACGTTGGCCACTTCCCCTCGTGCCAAACAAGTAGCGAAACCTTAACATCTCGAGTATTTCGAAGCTGGTTTGAGATTGGAATGGGACTGGTGTGGGTGTGCGATTGGCTGCTGTCTCATGTTGGGCCAGCAGGGAGCAGCCTAGCCGAGGGTTGTCTAGGTCTGGAGAGCTGCGGTAACCTGCCTCTCGACGATGATCTGTCAGGACCTATCGCCCCGGAGAAACCCAACGGTTCATTTCGGGTTTGACGAAAGTTCACCGCGGCTTCTGTTGAAGTCGCAAATCCGAGACAAACAAGGCTGTCCGTCCCTCTCCCCCCCTCCTCCCCCCGGCGTGCCTTAGTGACTGAACCTAGACCTCTGTGAGATATAAAACACACTCATTCTGTTGTTCATTTGTTCTTGGTTTCATACTGAAAGGAAAAAAAAAAAACAATAGGTTATTATTGCTGTTATGACGATGATGATGATGGTGGTATTGATGTTAATTACTTTGTGTCATGTTATTTTTATTTCAGTGTCCGTTTAACGACCCCCCCCCCCTCCCCCCTTATCCATAGCTCCCAAGCAGCTCTCTAACCCCACCTGAAAGAGGCACATAGAGACTATTTAGCAGGGCTACTAATGACAAACCCGTTGTCAAAATATCCTGCCGTGATGAGAGGTTGTCAGCTAGTTTGACCACTTACACCGAGCACTTCTAACTGTTTATCCTTCCAGGCCACTCACAGGCTCGTGGGCGGGTACTTTCATTACTATGAGACTATGCACAGCAAACATAGGAGGGAGAGAGAAGGTTCCGGCACTCTGCGGGGGGTGCTTTTTCCTCTGCTAATTCTCCGTCGTAGAACCTCCTAGAACAGAACCCTGGAAGTCTAAGCTCGTCGACGGAATCGTTGTTCTCTTAGGGCAGAAACGGGCGAGAGGGGGAGTGATGTCACCTTTCAGTGAAAACAGGAACAGAAAGGGGGGGTGAAAGGGTGGGTGGGTGGAAGTTGTGGGCAGGCAAAGAGATGTCACATCATCCCAGCCTGACCCAGAACCAGAGGCCATGATGGATAGATCTGCCTGGTGTCTATAGAATGCCTTTGTACATAACTTTATGCTGGATGGAGAGTCTCCATTGAAACAAATGAAAAAATAAAAAGATAGGGATGTCTCATTTTAACATAATAAAATTCAATAAACAAAAGGAAAGCTAAAAACGTTGTTATGGACTATAATCGACGCCAAACATTTTAATTGTAAATGTAGTGATCGTACTAATGGAAGCACTAACACAGCCGTTCTAGCTTGGTGTAGGGAAGAGATGACTCATCTCCTGATGCATTATTTATAACCCGGGCATTTTGTCATTGTATTGTTTTGATGGCAACCATGCCGGCTGTATAGAATCCCTTCCCTCTGAGAGCAGATGTCCCAGGTGTCCCAGAGCCCTCCCTGGACCCCTACAGGGTCTCTCAACCCAGAGGGTGAACAGGAGTAGAGAGCGTCTCCACAGCTGGCATTATTTGCTGATGAACAACTTTTTGATTGCTCTGCGGGGGCATGTGATCATTGTTTTTGTTTTTTTTCTTCCTTGATTTCACTTTATTTTCTTGGGGTGTTAGAGGGTAGGGAACGTGAAGTTGAGTGATGGTGGCCTACTTACATTTTCCTCCTTTTGAATTCTAATCGAAGTTTAGCGGGTGGTGGGAGTTAAACTCTTTGGTGTTTGCATATTCTGCCCAGAAAGGCTGTCTGGACTATCCCTGACGCTCATCTCCGGAAGCCTTCGTAGCCTCAGCCCCTCTGCATGATGGAACTGGCTGAAGGTGTTAAACCACAGCCTCTCTGGGCAGGATGTTGTCTTCTCTTCAGTTTCACCCCAGGTCTGGCTACCGTGGCAGCACAACAGAAACTCCCCTTAAATAAGGAGCAGTAATGCATCCAAACTCAAAACACGAGAGGTCTATATTTTGCGACCATCAACGCTGACGTGATGCATAAATGTTATGGGGGTTCCGCATAGACCCAGGTGGACAAAATTCCTATTTCGGACTGTCACTGTAGCCTGTATCTGGTCACACCCCTGTGTCCTGTAATTGGTAAGGTTTTGCTGACTGTTTGTGTCCATGATGGATGTCCCCTGCTTCCATCCCCTGTTCCCCCAGCCCTCCCCTCCCCTCTCTGGGTCCGATGGGATAGGGCAAGAAGCAGAGCTGCAGATACCTTTCTTTTGTTTTTACAAAGCCTTTGTCAAGTGCCTCTGTAGCAATGAATGGATTTGAATAAACAAATGAAGCGATTTGGGAAAGAAAAGGCGAGCTAATAAAGAGGTCTTGTGTACAATAAAGGGACTGGCTGTGGTGGTTGGTGTCTCCTTGTGTCCTGTGGTCTCCTCTTGATGTATCCGCCGGGGGGGGGGCCTCAAAAGTCTTGTCTCGCTTCTTCGCGTCCCGCCCCGAGTGGCGAGGTCCCGAGCGGCCTCGCCACTCGTAGGAGGAAGGAATCGCTTCCGACACGGGACGGAATCTAGACCGACTTTTGAGATTCGTCTCTCGTTTCCCCCCCCCTCTCCCTGCTTGCATTCCTCTGTCCCGTCCTCTTCCGTCCTCGAGACGTTACCGTGGGAACCCCACTGCTCAAGGCTGGGCGCCTTTTCGGAGCCTTAATCAGAGAGATGGTCGTCTTTTATTCCTAGCGCAAGCATTTGTACTGAATGGGCAGTGCACAATTCAACGTAATCCCCCCCCAGTAGTGCATATTTGGTGGTGATGGTCCTTTAATGTTACAGACGTAAACCATTTGTTTTTCTGACGACGTCATCAATACATACAAATGACCTTTCACTGTAAACAAGCCTATAGAAAGCAGTATGTTCTCGTCCAGAATGGGAAAGACGAGATGGGCAGCGTTCGACTCTGACATGGCGGTTGACTTGATCCAACAGCACTACGCGTGGGAGAAAATGCCAAGGAGAACGTTTTTAATCCCGGTCTTGTCATTACGCTTGTCTCTGAACAGGCGTCCTGCCCCTCGACGGAACCAGTGGTGACCCTGCTACAAAGCAGGGGCCTGGACACGCCTGCTCTACAGCCCAACAGCCGGACCCATAGAAGACCCACTAGGAACACCTTACATCCATAACATCAGACCATAGCATACAGCAGTACAGTACGTTCCACAATTGTTGGGTGTGCCCTATTTTGCGTAGCTGCAGTCCATTCTGTACACTTTAAGTGAAATATCGTATCCGGAAACTCACATCCCGGCCCCCCCCCCCCAAAAGAAAATACAACAAGGTAGCCCATCTCAGACAGTTCATGTTATTTATAAATCAACCAGGGAGAGTGTGTTGATAGCGTGTGCCAAAATCAACAAGAAAATGTTTTTCGTCAAAGTAACATTTATTTGAGCACATCCCCAGGCCTTGGTCCCAATGAAGCCTTTGAACGTGACCTTTGAGTGTGTTCGTGAACTCGGGAGTCTATGCCATTTGATTTTCTTTGGATTTTTGTACATACTTGATGGAAACTCAAATTTGGGCCAAGTGCTTCTACAATCCACGTTAGCCTATGTGCAACTGTTAAATGTTGTTTGTACAGAGGTAACTGATAAACCGTTTGGGGTATTTAGTGTTAATAGTGCGATTAGCTCACCTTTTTATGTTACGTTAAATTACATGGTTGGCCTAGGAGCTAGTAACTATGGAAACAAACCTGTAAATCGCAAATATGTAAAGAACTCAAGATGAAATTTTAACCTATTTTAACAGAGGGCCTTAGGTATGGTTGGGTATTAGCCTACACAATTTATAACTATTAAGTGCAATTGTACTGAGGCTTAATGTTATTAGACTGGATAATGGACCCATAACACTAAAAATGGTACTAGTTTGCCTTATACCATCTGCCTTCTGTGACATTAACATGAACCATTATTAAGTTTCATGACATGGAAGGTAAAGTCATTAATCAGGGAGATTGCTGGTATGAATATTAGCAGGCCTTTGATCCATTTCCTTAATTATTGTGTCGAGTTTCTAGTAACATTTCTATTATGTTAATGACTGTGACTGTGGTTTGCATGCTGTACAGAAGGAAATTACATCTTAAGGACATTATTTGCTTTATATTCTGGTTCCACATTCCATTGAATGTCACAGCAGGGTTCACACAATAATTCAAATAAATGTGTGAAAACAACATCCGTGACAGAAGTGATTTCTCTTAACAAAGGCAATGATTAAACAGCCTTATGGAAAATGTTTCCCGCATTTATATTTGTAAGATATGCTACACCAATGTTGTAAATAAATAATTGCATTGTCACTCATTTTAAAACTCTTAATTACATCTTTCATCTTGTACCACGACATCTTCACAGATAGATTTAGGATGAGTTGTCACAACGTTCTCACATACCATATTCATGACAAAAGTAGGCCCTTTTCCGGCTTGTCAATTCACCCATCACTACAAAAGTCGTGTTCAACAACTGATACAGAACATCCCATACACAAGCTCTAGGAGAGACCATTACTCCACAAAAGGGTCATGCTGGTTCCATCCCCCTTGTGTCCTGGATATGAGAGATACCAGAGACCATGGGCGTGGGAGCCGTTATGTTCGCACCGTCCTCTTGTGGTCAAAGAGCCTTCTGAGTGTGCAGACCTGGGTTAGAGCCACGGTGAGGATGACCAGCAGGTTAAGGCAGGACCAGAAGGAGACCCTCCACAGGTTGTCCTCCAACAGGTAGCGGTCACGAGCCTCAAACGCCCTGAGCATGCTCTGGACCTGCCGGCTTTTCTCCAGGTGACGATGCACTGACTCCGTGGTCTCCTACAATGAGAGAGTGCAACCTCTGGATTAGCTGTCTTCATCCACTTGGATGTTCTCTTAAGACATACACTACCATTGATGTGTATACAATACACGGAGCACAGGAATGAATCTGATTGGAGCTGTGCAAAACGGAGTCGGGAGAAATGAGAGGACGAACTCTGGAAGTTCCGTCCAAAGTTACGTAAACGCACGAGCAGCGGAAACTTCTAGAATTGCAATGTGAGTGGTCCGCCTCACCCTCATGTATTCCAGTTTGAACTCCACCAGGCTCTCTGTTTGGTCCATCTCAACCCAGCTGTCGCCTCTGTCGGCGGCCCCCGCCTGGCCCTCGAGGATCACCTCGAAGAACACCATCTTCTCAGACAGCTTACTGAAGCTGTTGTCAAAGCACAGGCGGTAGTCCCCATCCTCTGTGGGCTCCACCCTGGGGCAGCGATAGAGAAAAACATGACCCCACACCCAGAAAGGGAAGACGGCTGTGTTCGGGGGAGGGGGGGTTGAGGGGGGGGGGGGGGGAGAGATACACAGGGGTCGTAGCACGGCTGCTCTCACTCACGTGTGGATGCCGTCAGACCTCCTGAAGTCCGAGGCTAGCCGGTAGCCACTGGGGGAGATCAGGGTGAAGCCTACATCCAGACCTGCTCCTGCTATCACCTGCAGGAAAGACACACATCAATAAGAACGATGAGAACATTTCAGACGTGCTGTTATAACACTGTCTGCTCATGCAGACTCCCAAACGGAAAGGGATCCCTTATCTTAGCACCCTCCACAAAAAAAAAAATGGAAACACACATGAATATGCCCAGTTAGTTGACCCAGGCCTCATCCTTTTATCTGCTACCCTGATTTCCCTATTCAAATATGTCTGTCCCCAAGTCACATTGGTCTCCATTCATCGGGATACTACTATATCTCCTCTGAGTTTGAGTATAGCTGACAAATTAAGAGTCTACAGTAGCATTTAGGCTACAGCAGCTAATCGTACATGGTTATCTGCCCAAATGATCCTAAAATGTGTGTAGGGTAGGCTAAACCAACTGGTATCTTAAAGCACTTTCTTCAATTCACTACGACACAGTTGTCATCGTCTCAGTTGAAGCAGGGGGAGAGCAGAGGCCCAAGATCTCAGGCCCTTTATATACTATATCTCTCTGCCAATCCAGTGTCAGCTGTTCCTGAGTGGATCCCTCAGTAAGCCGGCCAGGCTCCATTTGAATGCAACCAAGCCCACAGAAATGTGTCACGGCTAGCCCATCCAGGGGTGTGAAATCACACTGCAGTCATGTGTCGGTCAGGACGCTGCAGGAATATTAGCTATATGGGCTGGGCATTTGTACAATGGACAATAATAAAAAATTGGAATAGCCTAATGTCAGTAATAAAATAAGAGGATGAAGAACATTTTATGTGTTGGATTCAAAATCTGGACTACAAAATATCCAATTTCGGAAAGGCTGATGCATAATCATAAGTATTCTCATCTTATCTGCAGATAAAAAACATCAATTTGGTTTTAGACAGTCTATATAGCCTGCTTTGGGATTCTGGATACTGACATGGAAGGATTGTTGTTATCTCTTGCCGTACCTGAGCAAAGTCCGTTGGGAAAATGGCTAGCGTATTTTGTACAAATAAAACACTAAGACATTGTTATTAAATACTCCAAATACAGCAGATAACTACAGGTGGAGAGAGCGAAAAACTAAATAGAGCCTGAGAAAGAAAATACTTTTACCTGGTACTCTACTTCCAAGCTCCCGTTCTGTACAGTAGTTTGAAAAAAACATTCTGTTGTGCCAGCAGGCAATAGAAAAGTAAATTCGGTGTCTTGATTTTGTCCCGAGCACAAAGTAAAGTCTAAATTTGCTAAAAAATATGTGAGCAGCAAACCAAGGGTTACACCTGACACAGTTCGACAAGTCATGCTCGTCCGTAAAAAAACGTCTCACTCAGTCGCGGTAGTTTCACTCACGTAACTTTTAACCCACTCAATGACACAGATGACTTGCACTCTATACAACACAACTTGAACTTACAGTAAAGGACACATGTGGAACACTGCAGTTTCGCGACAATGGGTTAAAGTAGGCACTGGTCCACGCAGTCTAGCAGGGCAGAGTCGCCACTGATCTAATGTTGAAAGGGTGGTTGATGTTTTATGTCAGTTGACCAAAGATGGGTGTAGGTGTAACTGATATGCGCACACGTACAGTTTGGGTTGTTTGCCTTTGAGTTGGTGAAATCTTGATAGGCTAAATGTGATGAAATGTTTTTAAACATTTTGATCAAGCGCAATATGGCATATAGGCTATCAAGTGCAGTAGGACACATCCATTAAATTGAGAGATATTCAAAGGACGGCATCTCAAAATCAAATACATATTTTTCCTCTTACCTGTAGGGCCATTTATCCATAGGCTATAGGTTGTTTTGATGTGGAATGTTCATAGATGTGAAATATATGGTGCTCAAAGCGCTGTACGTTTCTAGGCCAAGGGGCTGCCATGATGGTAGATGAAGATAAAGCGTAAACAGGCTATAACAATAAAAGGTAGAAGCTCAATGGGCGACAACAGATTCGCTGCTTGCCGCCAATAAAGGTGCAGGGGTTCCAAACGGGCACATCTGTTAGGCCTACATGACGAACTTGTTTGGATTGATGGCGCAGCAGTCCATTTTTTGGAGTTTGCTAAACAAATGTAGCCTATGCTGCCTGTGCACGTGCATACTGGCTTCCTGTGCTGTAGACCACCAGATGCGGTTGGGGTGATAAACAGAGAACAAGAGCAAGAATAAACAACAAAGAGATCATTATTTAATATGTATATAACACATTGCCCAATTCACTCATGATAGACTTGTGGCCCTAAGTGTCAAAAAGAGAGTGAGAGAGAAGACAGACAGACAGACAGAGAGAGAGAGACAGACAGACAGACAGAGACAGTCACGAGAGAGAGAGAGAGAGAGAGAGAGAGAGAGAGAGAGAGAGAGAGAGAGAGAGAGAGAGAGAGAGAGAGAGAGAAGTGAGAAAGTGAGAGAGAGAGAAAGTGAGAGAGAGAGAAAGTGAGAGAGAGAGAAAGTGAGAGAGAGAGAGTTCAACTGAAAGATAGAGTGAGAGTAAGAACCAGAGACTGACAAAATCCACGTGAAAAAGGAAAGTAAAGAATGAACAGAAAGCTTAGTTTGTCTGTTCCAGTGGAGTGGGCGGGCTTAGAGTGTTGCTGTAGATGCACTGTGCATGGTCACTGTCTCGCCACGATGCTCATTTGCATGCCTCGACTTATCAGGCAGACTGAGAACTGATACAGTGTAAGGTGGATACTCAGACAGTTGTGTTTAGTCTAACCAAAACGTTCCAGTCTATTCTGTGAGTGGACAGTGGTCTCCGTGACAACTGGACTTCTCCGAACTCGTTACAGAAGAAGGACTTCTAGGTTCTTTGTATGTTGAGGCGGCAGCTTTCATCTGTCTACATCCCATGTGATTAATCTTCTGGTGAAGCTCCTCGTTGCTTTAGGACTCAGTTTACTGCTTCTCATTTTTAGCAGAGACCACCTGGGTGCGGACTTGTTCAGTCGAACTAGAGGATCAGCTCTTTCCACCTCCCTGGTTATAAAGAGATTTTTTAGTTTTTGGTCATGGCAGAAGGTGGTATCTCTTACCCCTCTGTGTTTATGGTGGACAGCGGTGCTGTCTACCCCCGACTGCCGTCCAAGCCTCCCCCAGCACAACAGAGGCCTGGGATCCAGATCATTCTGTTCCTGCTTGTCAGCCTGGCTCTCTGTGGCATGGTCATAGAGGCCTTCTTCATCTACCACCTCTACCGCGCTGACACTGTGAGTATGACGTTTACTCTGCCCGTCTGACCGTCCGACGATATTACCGTACCTGTCTTACTGTCTGTCTTTCCAATCTCCTGATTTTCCAGCTGAATGTCTGTCCATCTGTCTGTCTGTCTGAATGTCGATAGGGTTGTCTGTCACATTAATCCATGTACTCATTCTTCATATCTTTCTATCTAGCTCTTGTCACTCAAGATTCTCTTTCTTCTTTTGTTGTAACTTTTCATGATTTTCTCGCAAAACTTCCTGTTTTCAACTTATCTGTCTGGGCATTTCAGATACATAAAAAATAAAATAATCTATGTACATTGATGATGATTTATTGCTGATGACAGAAATATGATTAAAAGGGTAACAGGAATTTGTACCAGAATTGCACTGCTGATTCAGATTCACGGCAGAGTAGGAAGGAAATGACTCCATATGATGCACAAATTGGTGCAATGATGCATTGTTTTGTCTACATTTTATTGTGAAATTATTTCATAGACGGAACCGAAACAAGCAATGAACAGAAACAGAAACGAGTGTCCTTCCTTAATCTGCTACCTGTCCTCAACACAGTGGTCAATTCTGTGTAGGTCTAAACCGTCCACACATCTATGTGGAGAAGGACCTCATACATTTCAGCCCACTTGTCATGTTAAGATTCCTTATCTCAAAGTGTAGTTTTGTTCATAAGCGTATGCAGTCCACGAATGTACTAAGCAGGATTTCAGATGGAGAAGTATCTAGCTCTGGTTTCGGACCAAGGATGTTTTGCATGACACATGTTCCTCAATGGTAACTGGTCAGGTGTTGGAAATGGAACTTACAGTAATGTCCACGGATGTGAATTTGAGTAAGAGAAGAAACTTAGTCTCGGGGAGAGTGGTGGTGGGGGGGGGGGGGGGGGGGGGGGGTGGGGGGTGGTGGTGGGGGGGGGGGTGGTGGGTGGGGGGGGGGGGTGGGGGGTCGGGGATGGGGTCTGTGAGCTACTTTTTCTCATTGCCGGAAACCTAAGCGTGTCCTACTTGCCTTCCTGTACATTACCTCAGAATGCCCTAGTGTAAGGCCTCATGCACAAATCCAATCTCACTATCTGTCTCTCCTTTTCTCTCTTTCTCACACACACACACACACACACACACACACACACACACACACACAAGATGCACAAAAGCACAGAACCACACTTACGTATCACTTTGTATCTGTTGCAGAGAGGGTCTGGAGTGTTTAGTAAGAGTATTCAAGGTATGTCAAAGTTTACTACTTCTTTTTCTGTCACTCATGAAATGTAAGTCAGACATTCTCTAAAACGCAAATCACACAAATAACACCATAACCTTTAACAGACCAATCTGAAGTTGTTACCCTGGCCCCAACCAAAGCCTCTCCTGTTTTGGTGCCTTCAAAACCTCTTGCCCATCTGATTGGTATGACAACTACAATATATTCAGTCTCAGTAAACCTGTGTATGTGGTCAATGCTATTTACACTCTATAACCTTTCGTTTACTCTTAACTTGCTCTCCGCTCTCTAGCTGGACCTCCAAGGCGTCATTCAAACGGGATCATGCAATGGGTCAGGGAGGAACCCCCCTTTGTCTATGACATGGACTACAGAGATGGAAAACTGGTCATAAAGAGAGAGGGATTCTACTATGTCTACTCCAAGCTCTTTTTTAAAGACTCGATCCACTTCACGCACACGGTCCTCAAAGATACCGATCGTTATCTCGCGAAACCCATCCCCCTCCTTCAGTCCCAGTGGTTCCACGCTAAAGGCAAGTCAGCGTTGTCCAATAGTTATCTGGGAGGGGTGTTCCAGTTCTTTAGGAATGACTCCATCTTTGTGACAGCGTCAAACACCTCTAATGTCATCCGTTCTAAGGCATACGAGAACTACTTCGGTGTCGTCATGATCTGTTGATCTCTGTCTCTCACCGTTTGCTGAGGGTAAACATTTGATGAAAGAGTTGGAAAGCAAACATTTTGAAATCGATGGATATGATTCATCATCGTCACTAATGCACGTCACAATTACATGTACATTTAGTTATTTAGCAGACGCTCTTATCCAGAGCGACTTGCAGTAAGTACAGGGACATTCCCCCGAGGCAAGTAGGGGGGAAGTGCCTTGCCCAAGGACACAATGTCATTTGGCATGGCCGAGAATCAAACCAGCAACCTTCAGATTACTAGCCCAATTCCCTAACCGCTTAGCCACCTGACTCCCTAATCATGATTTACAAAGAAATTACAAAATGTAATACATATTTGAATTTATTCTGCCATTGAGAGGTCAGGTCAGGTGAACTCTGTTTCAGGTCTGAATTAGGAAAGTGCGTAATAGAGTCTGCAGGGACTGTCAAGAGCTTATCACATGGGTATTTTTAACCTCCAAGACTCAGCAAGGAAGTTCTGTCATACTGGGAAGTCTCAATACAGAACAGTACAGATACATTATTCACACAAATGTGTACAGTATAATGAAGATAGTTTCTTGACTTTATTAGAGACGATAGAACTTCTTTTTTTTTACTTTATTATTACGGTATATATTGATAAAATGATGGAGAGCTAAATACACATGTTAATGTTATCCAACCAATGAACGTTAAGAGCACCTGACATTCAGGTGCTTAATGCTGTTTATTAACCATTGCTGTGTTTATACAAAAAAAAGCAAAGAAAGTGAAATTCATTGTCCTTGTGTAATACTACCATACAATAGCCTAATTAACATGCATTTTGCTTTCAAGTTTAACGTTTTAAGTGTTAAGTAGTAGCAAATTGTTGCCATAACTCATCATGTGTATCAGATTTATTTATAAGATAACAAAATAAATCCCTTTATCGCTATTCTTTCTATAATTCCGTGTCAGAATTATTTTCACACAAACACCACTGCGTGAGAGTTAGCAGACATCATTGTGTAATGGTTGCAGTGAGTTAAATCAAGAGAGTGGTCCCATAATCAGCGGATGTTGCACCCACTTTGTAGCATCAGACAAACATCGACCTGAGTGACTTCTCCCACCCCCCCCCCCCCCACACACACACACACACACACACACACACACACACACACACACACACACACACTGCCCCAGTGACACATGAGCCCCCACCCGCCTTTTGTTTGCTAAAACCTAGGTGAGTACATGAAATAAACGTGTCTTAAAACAGAAAAACAACACAACTTCAAAGTGATATAAAGCCTACAGGTACATGTGTTTATGTCTGAATGAGAATAACGGTATATGCAGTCACAGAGATAAACTGGCAAAGACTCATGCTGAGACATACGCCCGGACACAATACGATTCAATAGTACACCTCGACGTTCTTATCTATCTTGAAGGCAGCTCTTCCTTTTGTTCAGGCCCTCCTCTGCGCGTCGTCGTCGTCTGCCTCCTCTTTCCCCTCTGTGGCGTCCTCTTCTAAGAAGCTGCTCTTTGACTGCGCCCACGCTGCTGGCCCGGGTTGTATATTTGTAAACTGTAGAGGAAGTGGGGGGGTGTGGGTGGAGGTGGGGGGTTATTGAGGGGGGATGGAGGGTGGAGATGTGAGCAGCAGGGAGCTCGCTCGCTCTGTTTCGCTGACTCAGTTTCCGACCCATTGGAAAAGGGTAGAAGAAGAGGGGGGACGAGACACTGCTCTTGTCACGCTGTCACACGGCAGTGCGTGTGTGCGGGATTGTGTTTGAATCGTTGGCCATCGTACATATTCAAGTTCTTCTTGCCTCCCAATTTGCACCAGCCACATTACAGTACAGACGACTCATGAATTAGTCCTGAACAAATCTTAACAAGTCTTGCCGTTTTAGAGCATGTTTTCAGCCAATATTGAGTCATCTGCTCTCCTTCGGATTTCTCGGTGGTCACACCACTGGTTTTATGTCTGTGCTACAATGGCAGGAAGATTGCACATTTTCTGTGTGGTTGGGTTTTCCACATTAGTCATATATACCAGACTGTCCACAGATCAGATGTGTATGGAGAACCTTTCAACCAGTACCTACCTCTAAGTGGAAAAAAGCAATACGTCATGATAAGTTGCATTCAATAAATGATTAAGCAGTCATACAGTACATAATGTGGTTGCCAGGCTGCCGTAACTATGAATTCTATGAGTTCTTAAGGACTTGCCGGGTTAAATAAAGGTATCCATCTTTTTGGAGAATGCAGGAGGTCAAGAGAAGTCATGGTCAGGGTTCATCGGTTTTTCTAGCTTCTGTGGGAGATGTGCTTTCACATCTGAAGCAGGAGAAGGTTCCATCATGTTCCCTCAGCAGTGGAATGACTGTACACCGTCTCAGCTGACGGCTAAACACTGTCCCCTGCTGTCCTTCACAGTAATGTTGTTTCCATGGGCTACTGTTAGCTTGAAACCTATTTTTTTTCGATCAACTTGACAGAAAACATTTTGATACTGTATCAACAAGGGGGTCATATGGCTGAGCGGTTTAGGAGTTATACAGGTTGCTTTACAGGACTGTGTAACAAAGAGCTGGAGTGTCACTCTGCTTCACTGGACCTAACTGTGATTGGACGTAGTGCAACTGGTCCCCCCTCTGAGACAGGCAAACAGTAATCAGTGTGTGGTTAACTATATGACACATCAAACATGCATTCCTATGTGTCAGTTTCCCTTTTTAGAACATGAAAATCTCAGAACGACCACATATTTTGTCTTTGAATCAAAAGTTGTAAGTTCAGACAAAAACCCAGACAAAAGACATGATACAGGGAAGATAAATCAGTGATTCCATTGCATTTTCCATTGACTATGGAAATGAGAGAGGAGGGATTAGAGAGATGTTTCAAAGGAACTGAGTTGACAGAGGATACTCATCATGACACTAAACGGTCACGGTTGGATCTGAATCTGCGCTCCACACACACACATCCACACCTGCGCAAACGTACACACGCACACGCGCACACACAGTCATATGTGCCCAAAACTCCGGTCCCTGCTCTCACATCCGGCAGGGGAGAAGTATTGGCATGAAGTGTTAGACATCGGATTTCCTCAGCGGAGTGGGTGGGAGAGTGGAGGCTGAGGAGTCAACATGAGATAGCATCATCAACAGGCTTCATTTAGCAGAAAGCTGTGGTCACAGGATCTAATACACAGTAATGCGATAGCGAACGTACAACATTCTGATTGGTGGAAAATGTATGTTTCCCTGCTGGTTGGAAACAATGTGTATCTATTTGGATAGTAAATGCGTATGTGTTCCAACTGGTAACCTTCTGTCTCGCTTATAGATTATAAATACGATTTTTTGAGTCCCTGAAGGCCATGTTTGGATGGTCTCGCATTCAGGGAAGATTGTTCTTCGACAGCGTGACACAGGGAGGTCCATGACTCAGCCATGATTCAGGGGGATGCACTGTGAAAACCTTTTGCTTTCTCTTCATGTCTGGGGTCTTATGGTTGAGTCACAGCAACACAATAACACTAACGTAACGTAACTCAGTTGCACACAACACCATGTGACCTAACCTTTCACTTTTCACTTGTTTACATTTACAATATGTGGTGTTTTTTGAATACAATATTACTGTCAGCAACAGCTGCTCTAAAGCACAGAGGTGAATACAGTGTGCATGAACTAGAGAATGGTGAAACTTCATAGTTAACGGCTGTACATAACCATAAAGCTGACTGGTTCTGGTTTCTAGACTCAGATTTGAAAGATTTTGGAATGTTTTGATTAGAACGGTTAGAAATAAAATTCTATAAAAAAAATTATCCAAACATTAAAATAATACAAGAAAAAAACTATACAAAACACATCCGGTAGTAAATACATTTGTTCACGTTATACATTATTTTATAATTTATTAAAATAGGTACAAAATAAGCAATACATTCTAATGTATGAGTAACATTGTTTTTCGAGTTTAAAGCAGTATAAAGTTAGTCACACAATGACATGCAGTACATTCATGGTGTATGATCTTCCCTGTCATTATTCCCTTAGCATCATTCAATAAAAAAGCAAATAAATAAACATATATAATATAATATAAAACACTAAATCTCAATCTATAATTGTGTAATGTTTAAGTAAATACAAAGGCAAAAGCGAACATAAATAACAAATTACTAAATTACAAATGGTCAAAAACAAAAAAATATTAAATCATAGTTCAATGTGGCACGTAGACAATTTCCCTTGTATTGTCTCACTGGACACAGGTGAAGATCAGGAGGCATTCTGGTTGCTGACTAGGCTATTAATATAGCCTAAAGTTCCTAAATGTCCTTATTCAAGTGACCTTTATTAAACCTGTCAATCCACTAGTTTCCTTTTTCTTCTCCCCTTTTCTCAGTTCATGACTTGGGTTAGTTCAGCCTTGAGTTTATGGGGTGACTTAGTGGGGAAACTTGTAGATGCCCATATAGGTGACAGTATATGTGGAGTTCACTGTGCTTTTGGGGGAAATGGTGACCTCCAGCTTGTTACCGGCAGATAGCAACACAGCCTTACCCAGGAACCCAGTGGTACGGGTAAGATTACACACTTGACCCTCCAGGATCACTGAATCTTTTTCTGTGTGTAGCATCACCTTGACCTTGTGTTCAGGCGCCGTTATACTGTCCAGGCTCACCTGTACATACAGGAAGTAACTGCCGTCTTCGCGGACTTCCATTATTTCATTTTCTATGGAGACAGGGGATGTTGTCTGCTCATTCTGCCAAAGCCACTTGAGTCTGTAAGCTTCATCCTTGGTATGCTTTAGTCCTGCAGTGGAAAACATGTTTAAGCCTTTCATTAGCATTTCATCTGAAAACATTTGTTAAACATTGAGTGGAAGAGTTGTTGCCTGGCATTCTATATTTCACATACGCTTCTGCCACAATTCATTTTCTTAATTCCTCAGACTTTCCTAGCTCCAACAGATGTGTGGGTAAACATCCTAAGATTATTCAGTATTTCACTGACTCATTACTACAGGTCTTGTTGTTTGTTTATCATTTTGTAAATCAATAGATATGTAATAACATGTGAAGACAATTATACCGTGGTATGCATAAATGAGTATTTTTCCTGATGTCATGCTTGCCTCTGTAGGTGTTGTCTGTAGAGACAAAGACAACACACAATGATAACATTCTTGATGGTTTAAAGAAACACAAACATATGAAAAGAGTATTGACAACAAGAAACTGAAGTGAATTTCCCAGAATGTAGTTATGTGTGATGTTATTCTTCCTTGTGGTGACGATGGCAGTGTGGTTAGGATGAGTAAGACTGAGAAACACAATCACTTTTGATCTCTGCACCTGCATCAAATGCCAATTCCACCAAAAAGGAAAGGCGATACATGGTTTGAAAAGCTTTACAGATTTTTGTCACAACTCAAAAGTTGTGGTCCACTCCGAAGCTGCAGGCAGCATACCTGTACTGATTTCACAGTGTTCGGGTTCCCTGGGAGTTCGGTTGTTAAGTCCTTTTGTAGGAAAGGCAGGAGACAAGACAGGCTACAGTCAAGTTACAAGTGATAAACAAATCTGTCATTCAATCTTAATAGTTCCTCTGGTAATATTCAGAATACAGTATATGGAGCCAGACCAATGTTTTTACATAGCAGGGGTTTGAGTACAAAAAAGAATACATACAATATATATGTATATGTAAAATAAATGTCACAAAGGTTTCCTTATTTACTACAGTTATGCAGCTATAACTTACTGGGCTAACTAGATTAAACATAGAACTTCTGTGGACATAAAGGATTTGCTGGGTCTCAGGACGATATTATTCCGATACAAACAGTCCATCTATGTATCTAACACAGTCATCTGTGACAGGTTGACAGAGAGCTCTAACGTAACCTTACCTAGACCACAGGCTACGGTATAGTTCACACCGCTGTTATTCAGCTAACCACGACCGAGGGATGCAACATCAGATGCGCAAGGCAGGTGTGTACACGACAAAGTGAATAGCTGCTATAACCATCAATCCTCCGACAAACAAGATGTAGTGACAGGAATTGAATGACCTTATCTGACCACATACTGTATCTTAAATGTTTCCATGTTATGGCTAGTGAGGATACCTATCAAACGGTCACACATGACGTTGTGGCCAACTACACTATCAGCATCTCACTTAAAACGTTAAGCTAATACCTCTATAAAAATACTCAAATGCAGTATCTTGGCACAGAATAAAGCGTTTATGTGTGTGTGTGAGCTGTAGGGAGTTGAGCAGTCTTACCAGGACATGTGCTCCAGATGTGAGGTAGAGAGTGATGGAGAGCACCTGACCAATAGTAAGGACAGACACCCACAGAAGAAGTAAGGTGACCAGCCTGTGATGGCAGCCTTGGGTCGGAAGGTGCTGGTGCTGGCCGATCTCCACCATCTCACAGTGCTCCACAGTCTGCGACATCGTCATCCCACAATGGCCGAGGAGGAGAGAGGCTGAGGCGGTGAAACTTCAGCCCTGGGAGAGCAGTACCCGAGAAACAGAGAAATCGAGAGAAGGAGAGGAGTGCTACTGTACTTTTGTCCTCTCGGCTTCCTCTACAGAAAAACCTCAGTGAAGTCAGCTTCCTGAGCCGGTTTGTGCACCTTTATCTGATGAGGGAGGACGTGTTGATCTCTGAGCTGTGCTCGGTTCCTTTGTAGAGTGCAGCTGTCCAGGAGACAGGCAGCCAGGCCGACCCACCTGTGAGGTACTTTCCCTGTTTGTATCACTGGAGGAAAACACAAAGAGCCACTGAGAGCCCCGACAAATATCACAGCACTGTCTCTGCTTCGGGGACGGCCCTCCTACCAGTGTCACCACAACTTAGGCAGAAAAGGGGAACAACAGGTCACAAACAGGGAGAAAGACAATAAAGGAAGGATGCAACAACGTCACCTTAAAACAAGAAGTCTTTTTTTACATCGTCAGCAAGACGTGTCGTGTTTACGAGACATCATGTACACAGAGAAAGTTCTTATTTTCCTAAAGCATCAGGGTTTGTTTCCTTTTATTGTCAGCTTTCTAAAGTGGACTTCTTTCAGTTTCTCATTCAGAAGTGCTTCAGTGAAAATTAAGAAGTTCCATACTTCCGGTCACAATTTTCCTATTTTTTTTTGTCTCTCCGGGAAACCTTATTTCTTTCTTATGTCACACAATTGTAATGACTAAATGATGCATCTTAAAACTCCTGAGGCATGTTTGTTCATGTCTGGCTTATTCTGCTCACATTCTAGTGCCAGCTTGTGGTCGCCAAAAGGAAGGTTTCAGGACAGAAACTGTGATCTGTTGTTCAGGTATCACTCCTGGTTTTTGTCACCAACTAGGAGAGTGTACTAAAAAGCCCAAATGAACACCTACTGTAGACTGATTCTATTTAGTACCATTTTTCAGAGACCAGTGATGTGAACATAACGCACAATAACATCAGCATCTAACCTTTATTCCCACTGACTCACACTGCTCAAAAGTTGTGGTCACTGAGCTGGGTTGTAAGAGAAACGATAACATTGTGGAAAATATTAGAAGTGTGAGTCTGAGATTGAGGAACTAAGATCATGTATCATAGTACATATTCTGAAGAGCAAGACTTGAAGACAGCTTGTGCTGGGGAAGTCTCGGTGGCATGATAGTCTGTTTATGACAGACACAACAGAGATATAAAGAGAAGTAAATGATGTGGGTTGTGACTAATCTAGTTCCTCATTTAAACATAGGTCATATTTTGCAAGCTTCCAGAAAGTGAACGTGGCTCTCGGGTTCTTTCATAGGTTCATCTGTAGGACTGTTTCCAATCTCTGGTTCATAGTTCATCTTATTCCACGCTGGATAGGGCCATGGGGAGACGGGGCAGATCTCTGTGCGTGTCTGCTGTTATTCATTAATGAAAACACAGTCAACTGTGACCTTTGTGAAGTGGTTCTCCAGAGAAGGGGAAGCCACCCACCTTGTGTATCAGTGTGGTACCTGAGTGTATGAATTAGGAATCCCCATATCATCAATTTGACATATCATGAAGGAATTATAAAAAAGAATACAATAATTTATTCTGGCAAAATCAATTAAGAACAAGTGTATCATTTTAATATGGTCTTTTGATACATAGTAATGTGTTCAAAAGAAAGCACGTGTTAAAAAGAAAGCACATGATAAAAAGAAAAAGTATAAATATAAGCATTTTGTCACGCATATATGCCTGACAAATTTGAAGAATGAGCTTATTCTGGATGCTTGCAAGGTGCAAAAAAAAAGAAGAAAAATACTTTCTTCTAATGCAGTGGAGACCTTCAGGCCAAGCCAAGCGTGTGGACGTGTTTGGTGTAGTCAGAACCTCTCCACTTAAAAAAAGGTACAGGTACATAGGGGCTTTTTTTTTTGCATGTAGGGAGTTTTTGTTTTGTTGCAGCTTTCTGTCAAAATAATTCCCAGCGGTTGGCTCATCTACTTTCTCAACACAGAGATGTCCAGTTGACATTCTCATACGGTACTAGTGCAACACTTGTAATGAATATGACAGGACTCTAACATACCGATTTAAACCGACGTCATGTGTGATCAGCATCATGAGTATGTTTTACTAGCCAAAGGGCCTGTGTGGGAGTGTCTTTTTGAAATAATTTCAGTCAAAATATGATTAAAACACAAATGATATGCTTGAGGATGATATACTTTGTTTACATTTCCAAACTGAAGCTTTTTCACCCCCCCCCCCAGTTATGTAACTGAACTGAAAGCAAATGGGTCTTCCCTTTTAAGAGTTCCCCTAGTTTTATCAGTAAATTATTCTGTGCAGCCATCTAGTGCCTGTTCTTATAACTGCTGTTTATCAGACAGCAATAACTCTTCTTCAGAGACTATAGTCTGTTTACTGACCAGGGTTGGAATATCTGACCACCTGTAGGTATTTTAATAAGATCAAAGTTCAGTCCTAGGGACGAGAAGATTTAGATGATAGGGAACGTTATTGGCAGTTCCGTCTTGTGTGAACCTACAAGATGGATACTTGCTTGAATGAAGCACTGCAATATCAGGCCAAACATTGGCCAATGAACATCTGTCACATTTGTCACCTGACATAATGGACATCGATGTAGTTTGGCAACATTAGTTTTCGCCTGTCAATCAGATAACTCACTGATGTAGTTTTAAATGGGAAGCAGTCACTTTACATCAGGCATGAATGTAAAGTATGTGCGAGTACTGTAACCATCTTATATGTGTAAGTTTCCATGGCAATAGTTCCTTAGAAATACATTCCACTGTTGTTTGTTACTTTTTTCTTGAAGTAGAGTTGTACTGTAACAAACCTACAGAATAGGTTTCCTTGGTACTGGACCTTTCCTTTCACCAGGTGGCACACTCCTCCTGGTCTTGTGCTGCAAGGCAAGTTTGATATAAGCATAGCCCTTTAGAACATGCTCCTCCAATTAAGTCCATGTTTTGTTAGCTTATTAATTTAGATGGCCATGGAGAAGTAAGTGGACATACTCTGTATGCCACCACACACCTTTGACAACACTGAATTTATGAAAACTGGTGAAGGCCATTGCTAGACTAGTCTCTAGGTGTCAATCAAAAGACTAAGTTAAACTGAAAGTCGTCCTCTCATCTAATGTACCAGGGGCTCTGAGGGAAAACATAGGCGGGATACTTATAAATACATTTACTATAATTAATTAATACAATTTTAGGGGACAAGATGTTTATGTGAACAAGGTACGGATCTTTAACATTAATTTAAACAGGGCATACATTTTGTAAAAACAGACCAGGTATAAGCTGCAAACTGTAAAAATAAATTGGGTCGTTTGTGCAGAGGTGTAGGTTGCTTGTCAATGTCAAACTGGGGCGAGGGACTTTCTCTAATGAAAACAAAGTTTCCCAAAGTCTGCCTGCTTTGGGGAGGGGCAAAACGAGGGAACGGAAAATAGTGCATCAACTAACACATGGATAGCGCGCTCTAGTTGAATTGTAGTGACATATGGACAGCCAGATAACTCGAAAGTTGACAGACAATTCGAACTATGCGTGCTCCGTGTGAACGTTTCTTTAGAGTTGGTTGATTCAGCGACACTTTTCTTATTAACGTAAGAGACTGTCGAAACACGATACAGCAACATTGCTAGTTGTAAAAGTTCGTTTTCTTCAAGTGCTTTTAATCGACAGTAAAAACATACTGTATCATTTTCCTCTGCGGTTTACCGTTTTCTCTAGCTACTAAACTTGAATTTACTGACAACCTCAACGGTGTGGTGGTGTTGTACCTTTTAATTTTGTGGTTTGTAGTTTTTGTACATGGATTTCCAGGTACCAGTCAATCATATGTTCTAACAACGGATGGACTGAAACTTTTTGGATACATTTCCATTGTCAGTTAAATTTAGGCTTACCAGCCTAAAGACAATCATTATTTAGATTTTGACTAGCTAGCGTGCTAGCTAACTTGCTTTGAAGAGATGCAAAAGTTCAACACAACCCACACCAACACGCTTCCTAGGGACGCAGAACTTCAGCAGCGCCTGGCAGACAACGGGGGTGCCGGGGAGACAACGAAGGAGAACGGCGCTGGGAAGAAGCATATCCTCGCAGAACCTGCGGAAGAGTCCTTCTGCACCAAGCGAAAGATGCTGGTCGGGTTGGATGTACTATGTCTGTTTGTAGGTAAGGAAGGCACATTTTGGCTACTTACGTTCGACAGGACGTATTCCTAGCAAATTACAATCCTGAATATTTATGGAACTAGCTCTATATAGTATATTGTTCTCTCGTAATCTATGCTTCACACGAGCAGTATGTTATTCGTATTTCCTAAAGGTCAATCTTTGTAGGCTATTCAAGATGGTCATAATGCAAGAATGGTCCTTTCAAACTCAATTCAGCTCTCTGCAAAATGGGTAAAAGAGAAGTTCACAGACCCCAGACACACGTGGTCAGGTTGTATTCTGAGCACCAGAACCAGCGGCCAGGAGAGATGTCCCGGGAATTCTTCAGTTCCCATGACAACCACAGTTCTCAAGAAGTACATGGGAATGAAAAAAAAAACATGTTCCTACCCCGTGCTAGTGTTCCCGTGCTAGAATTACAGTTGTTCATTGTTTGCCTTGCTTCACTGCCTTATTATCCCTAATGTGCACAACAAAGTTACTCTGCCAAATTAAGAAGCGATTACGTAATTCAATATAGCATCAGAGAATGGGCCTACAGTTTGGATGTTTATAGGGTTATGGTTAAACCGTATGCAGCATGTGGCATGTGGAATAATCACGAAAACATAATGCCGTGGGGACTCAAACCGGTATTTTCACTCCAAAATATCATTATAGTTGAGTATTTGATCAAATGTAGGCACTGACAACTGCTGTCAAATCTACCTAAGTTTAAGGTGCAGCATTGACCGGAGTAGCCTACATCAGAGTAGAGATAGGGAATGCTGGTGGAGTTGTTTGAGAGCAGTTAAACATGGGGCAGGCGCAACCAGTCTAGGCAGACAGACAGGTCTGCTCAGACTGGCAGTTGTGTACAGACAGACAGGTCTGCTCACATGGGCAGTTGTGTACAGACAGACAGACAGGTCTGCTCACACTGGCAGCTCTGTACAGACAGACAGACAGACAGACTCACACGGGTAGTTGTGGACAGACAGACAGACAGGTGTTTGCAGACAGGACCAGACTGTCTGTAGGCCCACCACGACAGGGGCCAGCCCCCTCAGCCTGTGTGTTGAGAGCAGGAAGTGGTGACACGTAGAGGAAAGTGACTCAGAAACAGGGGAGCAAGTCAGCTGTGAGTTACTGGGCCTCCATGTTGACCTCGCCTACCCCACCGCCTGCTCCATTTCAACACACGGGTGGAGTCCCACGGGGTCACGATAGAGACATCTTCACACGGTGTCGTGTCCGTTGACGTGTCTCTGCGGGCCTTGTGTGTGACAGAGACCACATCTTGGCTCATGTCCTCTCATAACCTACCGCTTGCCTGTGGCCCCGGCAGAGACGACTGCTGTCTGTCCGCCTGTACGTCTGTCCGTCTGTCTGTCTGTCCGTCTGACTGTTTGTCTGTCCGTCCCGGACTGGTGCCATCCACCCATAGTGACATGTGATGGATGAGAATCAGCTCGTTGGAAACCAACCGGGCCTGGTCGCCTCGGTGGTTTCTCTGTCATATCTAACAGGGTTCCTTGTCTTTCACAGGGAGTTCAAACCCAATGTTCCCTAAAATGCCGGCAGATTCCTCAGGCTGTTGACCTCTCGTTGTCACTCCTGTCAAGAGACTCATTCATCGCTGTAACTGTGGAATTCCCCCAAGGCAGGCCATGCTCATTGCGTTAACAGTTGAAGAGAGTGATGTCGTTATCTTCCCTCAGCGGCATCTCCATCCTTATTCTAAAATGTTTACCAGACTTAAAAGTGGTAAACACTTATGGTGGCATGGTCTTTGTAATTATAGTCTCTTTTTTTTTTTTTACCATAGCCTCAAGCTTAGTTAACGAGAGCTTTCTCTTGGGGTTTGACTTAAGGCTGTTTAGTGTTCTGAAGGGGGACCAGGTAGGATAATACTATTGACCTCATTCCTCACTAAGACACTGTTTATAGGCACTCATTGGCGAGATCTGACACGCTGATGTTTCACAGAGAGAGAGAGATTCTTCGGGCTCACCTCAGTGTCTCTCTATCAGCGTACTCATGTGTACCAATGTCTCAATCTGTCGTGTGTGTGTGTGTGTGTGTGGAGGAGCAACGGGTCTAAACAGAACCCCGGCTGCCCTGTGGCCGCTCGCGAGAGACGCCGTGTCCAGCCGACCTCTGGCCCTGAGGTCAGAGGTCGTTCGCATACCTGTGGGACATGCTGGGACGGGTCTACCGGCTTGTTCTGCCGTTTCTCATCTGGACAGGTGGTCCCTTCTCTGTCAGCACCTTTGATAGGGGGCCAGTTATTTAACCACTTAAAAGTCCTCTGAAAACAATTTGGTTGAATGGGTTCTGAAAAGGAAGATTAGTCCGCAGCCGGGTTCACAGTGAGGTCATTAATACCATTGACTGAAAAGCGCTCAAGTTTATTCAAATAGGATGTCGGTTTTACATTGGTATCTGTTGTGTCGCAGTGTCGCTTAGAGTGTCATTTAAATGTCAGTGGCTTGTTTCTAGGGTACGTTTTTTTCTTCTTCGTACATTTGTGGCCAAAGTAGACAGCTCCAGCTGCAGACACCATCATTGTGTCAGGTAGATAGCTTGAAGTGTGTGTGTGTGTGTGTGTGTGTGTGTGTGTGAGGCAGCACATGCCAGGAATAGAAGGCTCCCCAACCCCTTTCTCTCTTAAATACACGCTCTTTCTTATGTTTTTTCTTAAGCTGAAAAGCCCTTTGTGATGGAGGGTGTCCCTGCAGTGAGCTGTGATTTGAGTGTCTGTGTTTGTCTTGCCTGTGTGTGTGTGTGTGTGTGTGTTTGTGTTATGGGTGGGTATTATGTTTGTGTAAGTTCAACTGGCAGAGAAAGCTGTAGAGTAAGACTGACAATGGCCACAGCATGCTGCGACCTGTTCACAAGGCCAGGACGATTTCCCAGCTTGTGTGTGTGTGTGCGCGCATGCCTCGTTAAATCCACATGCGTCTGTGTTTTTGTGGGAAGCTCGAGTGCATGTTGACAACTTTTCTGCTCCCATTTCTCCGAATGTTCAAACCTAATCAAACACGTGATGAAGTCATGGAACGCGATATTCTCGATGTGACAGATGGAACACTGGGAGAAAAAAAAATCATTACCCAAAGTAAAGAGTGACACCCGCCTTAGATAATCAATGTCTCAACCTTTTTTTATCACGAAGCAACTATTTTAAAAGCCCATTAGCTGGCTACATGACATTACCCCAGATACAGTAGCCTGCAGTCCACAGTCCCGTTCCTGCCCCTATCTGGCATCACAACACCAGTCGGAGACCAGGTCCTGCAGGGCCCTGGGATACGCTGGGGAGCTGGGGGGTGGGAAGACCCGGGCAGCTCGTCTGGACATGGATACGGCCCCAGGGAGGGCGGAGCAGGGTGGGGCGTGGGAGTGCTGGCTGCTGGGGGTAAATGAGCAGGAGTCAGAGGGGGGTCAGGCTGAAGCGCTGCCCCGAGGAGCTCCCCCGCCACATCTGTCTACCCGTGTACTGAGAGACGAGACACAGCTCCAGGAAAGCAGGATCAGACAGCAAATTGCTCCAAGTGAGTCACGGTAATCTTCTCGTGGTTCCGTAGGTGGAGGGATGAGTGTGTGTGTGTTTGTGTGTGTGTGTGTGCGCTGGCCCTTGTCTCTCAGTACCGATGAGCCCCCCCCCCGGCCCCCCCCCCTATGCCTTCCTCCCAGACGTGGCGCCGCACTGTTCGCATCCTGCACGTCATCGTGTGATGACACGTTCTCACCTGGCTCCTCCCCCCCCCCCCAGCCTCCCCCCCCATCGGAGGATCTGACGCCGTTTCGGGCCACAGATGAACCACCCAACACAGACACAGCCCCCACCTCTCCCCGGACAAACCGCAGACACCCGCCACGGCCCCCAACCCGTCCCCACCCCACCTGTTAGACAGGCTCTCTCTCTCTCCCTCCACACACACGACCTTACCGCCTCACCACAAACCACAAGTACCCCTTTAAAGTTCCTGCAGAACCTCTCTGACGAGCCCTTAATGGTCCTGCTCGAGACAGACGCAGACATACACACACACACCTTGGTTTCAGAGCGCCACACATGCCCCGATCTCCCTTCTCCACAGCCCACCTCCACTCCAGGAAGCAGGGCAGCGGCGCGTGGCGAGAACAGAGAGCATGCTGGGGGATACATGCCTGGACCTGGTCACTGCCACTCATAACACCAAGGTGGTTTCCCTGACTGTGCTTGGGAGGAGAGCGCACAAGGTTATACAGTGTAGGCTAGTTAGTATCAGCTACTGTACATTGTATTCGTTTGGCAGACGCTTTTTATGCAAAGTGCCATGGACATGGTGTGCGTAGTCAGCACAGCAGGTAATCGAAGCTCTGAAGTGCACAGTTCTAACAGCCCTCTTGTCTCCTCATTGGTAACTGCAGATAGAAGTATTGTATACGTTTCGAGATGAATACAACTTGTAGCAAGCAGTTAGCCTATTGGCCGTATAGGGTGCTGTACTGTGCTTCCATGGTGGCATGGAAACCCATGGGGGTCCCAAGGGACGTGTCGGGTCCAGCTGCCTGCGGCAGATGATTGCAGAAGATCCCGAGATATTCTTCACGGCTGCTTTTGTTCTCCCGTCTCCCTCTCTTTGTTCGTCTGCCATCAGGGCTTTTGTGCTCCCATCGGGGCAGACCAAACAGCCAGCCAGGATAGACCCATCCAGCCAGTTCAGAGAGTAGGGGGGGTAGAGAGACCCGCACCCTCCGCCAACACACGCTTCCTCACCCTGCCTCCTGTATCGCCCACCAAGGAAGAGCTGGGACCCAAGAGCCATGGAGGGCTTATCTACTCACCCACCCACCCAGGGTTTTTCATAGACACATCAAAGCATCTCTCACACGAAAGCCTAGCTTTTAGTCAGGTATGTGTCAGCTCGTGGTGTTTTGCCTCGCCACTTTTTAAACACAGACTCGATGCAAATGACATCATGTCCTGTCTACGGCTGCTTGGTTTTCTAACCACCACTATCAGCATGTTTTCCCCCATCGCGTGTCTGTGTGACGTGTGTGTCGGGCTGCAAACGCGCTTCTTCGCACACCCGACCACCAACTGCTGATAGCTTCTGTCTTCAAGTTAGACAGGGCTCATTCTTTGAGAACTGAAACCCATGCTGTCAACCTGTACTTCCTCACAATAGCCCTAGACAAACCCACTCACGCTCACACTGCTATTATTACGGATTATGGGCCTGTCTAAGATTAGCATTACAACACCTCCCGATGATTCAGTGCAGCAACGTACTCCGTGGAAGATTGACTTCTTGATTCAACAAGCGGCTTACAGCTTAGGCCGGGAGCCCAATGCGGAGGCCCCTGGCAGTGGTGCCGCGTGAGCAGAGAGACCACCCTGGAGGAGGGCCGAGGAGGTACCCGGGCCCCAGGTCCCCGCAGGCTAGCTAGCTCCAGCACTATGACACACCCCAGTCGTCATAGTGTTCACCTGCGTTTCAGTGGAGAGTTATAATCACGTACCGTACATTTAGTAGACGCTCTTATCCAGAGCGACTAACAGTAAGTACAGGGACATTCTCCCCAAGTAGGGTGAAGTGCCTAGCCCAAGAACACAACGTAATGTTCCCCGGCCGGGAATCGAACTAGCGACCTTCAGATTACTAGCCCGACGCCCTACCCGCTCAGCCACCTGACTCCCTGACCGGAGCTTGGGTGCACGGCAGCATGGACCATGTACTGGGAACACATGTCCAGTATTGATGTTACCCTGTGATAGGCTTACTGTGCTGTGGCATTGAGGCGTTGGGCTGGGTCTGTGTTAGTGTGGTCCGTGTGCTTCACTGCCTGTCATACAGTTGTTTGGTTTCGTGCGGTTGAATGGCTCCAGGGTGGTTTATTTGGTTAGTTGAGGTTGAATGAGGTTTTTGTGGGTCGTTGGGGATTTTCTTTTTTGTTGTTGTGCGGTTTGTTTAGTTGTGTGTTGGTCTGTGTGGTGCTGTTTGTTGTTTGCATGGTGTGTGTGTGTGTGTGTGTGTGTGTGAGAGAGAGAGCAAGGAAGATTCTGCTGGTTGAGGCGGGGTCCTGTTTACAGAGCGGGTCCCAGCAGAGCCCAGATCTCTGACCCTCACATTCCAGAACCACCACTAATCGCCTCCGTCTGCCTTGCTCCACATCTCTCCTTTCTCAATCTCTCCCTTTCCTCCCTTTCCCTTATTCATCCCCGTCTGCCATTAACTATTAGTCAATACGTCGAGCCTCGCGGACATGTTTCATGATCTGACTTTAGGCGTGGCAGTTTATTGATCGTTGCGCATCAAGCAGTATGCCCTCGAAACATCCGCATAAATTCTCCTCCCCCCCCCCCCCCCCCCCCCCCTCCCATTCCCTCCTCCGCTCGCCGTTGTTATTCACAGTTTTTCTCTCTCTGGTCCTTGTTGTTCTCACAGTGAGCTCATTCTGGGCTGTGGTCATAGATGTGTAAATTAGAACCAGAGAAGTCTCAAAGAGGGAGAAACATCCCCCCCCCTCTCTCTCTCTCTCTCTCTCTCTCTGTCTCTCTCTCTCTCTCTCTCATTTGACCTCCTCTCTTCCTCCCCCCTCTCTCCCCCTTTTTCTTTCGAAACCCACTCTCTCCTTCCCTCCTTTCTTCCCTTCTCTCCTTTTTGACCGTTTGAAAGCATTCCTCCTCCTCCTTGTGGAAGAACTGGGTCCAGCCTGCTGCACATTTTGGCCGCGGTGTTTGTCCTGCCCTTTTTGGAGGTTCCCCAGCCGAGCCGGCCAGGCCGGGGCCCCCCCCGCCTCCCCGCTCCTCCGTGGCGTTCTTGGCCAGGTGCGGAGCTTTGCTCACAGCTGCCTGACAGATGATGTGTGTGGGGCTCTGGAGAGCTTTGTGTCTTGTTGTGAAACCGTTGAGTGCCAGTTGTAAAGCCAGGAGGTTTGCTGGGCCCGGGGCTCTACAGAGCCAGGGTCTGTATGGGGCTGTGTGGAGGATAAAAGCACTATTGGTATTGTGCGTTTTTGTTTTTTAAGATGGTTTCACGGTTTGTGTTTGTGTGTTTTGGGGAGGTTGGTGTGTGGTTGAAGGTGCATTGGGGGTATTGAGGGCAGTTTTAGGTAAAGACATTGATGTCTGAGTCGTGTGGTTTTGAACCACTCGTGATCACCGGGGGCTACGGTAATCTGATTCGACCTCGTTGATGGACCTTGACACGACACGCACCAGTCAATATCACCACGGTCCGATTGGAGGTCAAAAACATGATGTTATCCGATTGGAGAGCTCGATGGCTCCTATTACCTCCTGAAAGTATTGAAATGCCTCTTTAATGGACACGCGCGCGCACGCACACTCCCGGCGTGACCGCAGCTGCACAACTTTACCCTCGGCGGTCATGGAGGCTCGGCCCATCACAGGACCGGCAGGGCGAGGGGAAACATCGATTGTTCTGAGAAGACCCGCGCTGCCTCGGCCCTGACGAGAGGAGGGAGGGTTCGGGCGGAGGCCCGTGATGGATGGAGACGAGCCTTGGCTGTGACACCGCCCGGGCTGGAGACCCGGTAGAGTTTCACGCACCTCTGACCCCGGCGCAGTGGGGTTCACCTCGACGACAGCTCTTTCCACGAGATAAAAGAACTAGGCGCTGTCAAACGAAAAACCCCCTCCCAAGGCCCAGTTGAGATGAATCGACGGCTGTCTGCGGCGCAAGGCCGTCTGAAGGGGCTCCTGGCCCGGCAGTGACTGGACTGCTGGTCATCGGCATCGGAGGTCACTTCCTGTCACGTGTGAGGAACGAGGTGAGGTGGACCACGGTGTATTTCCCAACCGGTACAGGTGGATGACGGGGTTAGAATGGGCTCAGGCTTGTATCTCTTCACTGGATTTCCTATCCCCACCCATGTGTGAACACACACACTCACACTGATAAGAAGATTAAGGTCGGCCCGATGTTGAATCTCACGGGGCCCGGCCAGTACAGGTACCAGGAAGTCCCTTATAAGGGCCTGCCATGGGGGGGAAACGTGATTGCGCGTTTCTGATTGGATCAGGAGCAGGCGGACTGGAATCTCGAGTCGTGTGTAGCCGGAAGGAACTCCGGTTGCCATCCCTCCACTGCTACGACAGGGCTGTCTCCGTGACGAGGCAGTGGCACCGTGCTTCCCACGAGGCTTGAATCGTCTGTCGGAGCACGTCATTGGTTGTGTGCGTGTGCGTGCGTGTGCGCACATCCGTGTTTGTCAGAAGGAGTGCGGCGCGTGCGATGCAGGCGGGCAGGTGGGAGGAGAAGGAGATCAGATGAGAGACGTGTTTGGGCTATCTCGCCCTCCGCTGCCGTCACAACCTCTGCTATCTGCCTGCGACGTGTCCTCCCTCCCTCCCTCCCTCCCCCCCCCCCCCCCCCCCCGGTCCTCTCCCAAAGCGGAGGATTCCTTTATCTGTGTCGGGTCTTTCCGCCAGAGCAGCATAGTTCCAGTAACTGTGGAGGTCATCGGCAGCCTGTTTACTGCAGTCTACTTAGTAGGATAATAAGGCTAACAGATGTGAGCTGCAGTGCATCGTCTCTCACGCAAACCTGCTCGAGACGTGTGTCTTCGAACCACCGTAGGCTCCACGAGAGCAGGTTTACGATTGCTGCGGCAGTCTCGCCTGCTTCTATGAGCCGTAAAGGGTGAAGGTCTATTCTGGGTAAACCTGTTGAACTCTGCTCCACAACGACATTGGTCACCGAGCCATGAACACACTCTGGTTTGATAAGTAGGTGTGTTTGTGTGTTTGTGTGTGTGTGTGTGTTTGTGACACCGTGGCTCAGTCACGTATACCGAGAGATTCCCTGGCAGGGGTCAATGTTTTGGGCCTGGGATTGTTCCAGAAGGCTGCAGTGCTGGGAGGACAGGGAGGTTAATGATTAGCCCCATGCTCTCCCTGAGGGAGATGTGTGTGTGTGTGTGTGTGTGGGGGGGGGTTGGAGCATGAGACTTATAGGGGGCTGGGGGGTGGGGTGGGGTTAGGGGGAGGCATGCTTCAGTACAGTAGGCCTACATGGCATAGAGACTGAATTTCTTCTGCCGAAACGTTTGGTTCCATGTCGCCATCTTTCCGAGTTGCACAACCTTTCCTCTGTGAACTTTTGCCAGCCGTAGCTGGTGCTTGTTTGCTTAACTAGACCTTGACCACCTCCCTAAACTGCAGCGAAAGCCCTCTTATAATTGGTTACCGACCAGGAAGCTTGTGGGAATTGCATGTCATTCCAATACTTTCCTCTTATCAGTTAATCCAGGAAAAATGTGAGGCAAAAACAATCTTATATTGTTCTACCTTATCTGGTTTGTTGAAGCTAGTGTTCCCGTATAGACGCCCCCTTATGTGCGTACTGCCTTGGTGTCTTCGCAGGGGGTGCCCCATACCGTAGTTTACTGTACAACCGCCATCGTCACTTTGGCATCTTCGGACTTTGTCCACTCTTTCCCCTTCCATTCTCCTTTGGATTCGTCCCGTATTCTGCACAGTCATCCTCCCCTCCCCGTCTCACCTCCCCAAGCTATGTGAGGAATGCTGCGATCTGAAGGATCCAGTCAGTGGATGAGTGACACCGCTGAGACCTGGCCGGTCCTCACGTTTCACGGGGGCCCCGATCGTAGCCTGCTCAAATGAGCCCCCGAGAGAGGGGGACGCCAAAGATCCTAACCCCACTCTCCCTTTCTCCCTCACACACACACCACACACACACACATTCCTCCTCGTGGCCCTCGCTGACAGCCCCCTGTGTCTCCGTGTCCCCAGCCTCCATCCCGTTCTTTGCGTGCGAGCTGAAGGCCGTGACCCCGTACAGGAGGGGCTTCTTCTGCGGAGACGCCAGCATCACCTACCCCTACCTGGAGAGAGAGGCCATCCCCGACGTCCTGCTCATCGCCGGGGGCATCATCATCACAGGCCTCACGGTGAGACTGCACACACACACACACACACACAGACTGGTACCCAGACATACACACAGACACACACACACACAGACTTGTACACAGACAGACAGATAGACACACACACACAGACAGAAACACAGACAGACACACAGACAGACACACAGACACACACACAGACAAACACACATACACACACACAGACAGACACACAGACAGACACACAGACAGACACACACAGACAGACACACACAGACAGACACACACAGACAGACACACACAGACAGACACACAGACAGGCAGACAGACAGAAACACAGACAGACTCATACAGACACTCACACGGACTCGTACGCACACACACGCACATTGCACGGGGGGAAAACCCCAAATGCTAACCTCTACATCTCCTCCTTCCCCTCTCCTGCTCCCTCCGCTGTGCCTGCCCTCTCCTGGTCAGATCGCCCTGGGAGAGTGTTACCGGGTGCGCTTCCGTGGCGTCCACTCCAAGGCCTTCGTGCGCAACCTGTACGTGTCGTGTCTCTACAAGGAGCTGGGCAGCTTCCTGTTTGGCTGCTGCATCGGCCAATCACTGACCAACATGGCCAAGCTTAGCATAGGGCGCCTGCGTCCCAACTTCCTGTCTGTGTGCAACGTTACCTACGCCTCTATCGACTGCATTCCCGGGAGCTATGTGTCCCAAGTCACCTGCCAACAGCCCAACCACAAGATGGTGGAGGAGGCCAGGTCAGTACAGTACTGTACAGTACAGGACAGGGGGGGGGGGGTGTGTGTGTGTGTGTTTGTTGATTGAGGTCATGAATAACAGGAGCGTTTTTTTCCTTTCTCTGTCAGGAAGTCTTTCTTCTCCGGCCACGCTTCTTTTGCCATGTACACCATGCTCTACCTGGCTGTAAGTATTCTCTCTTTCTCTGTCTCTGTCTCTCTGTCTCTCTGTCTCTCTGTCTCTCTCTCTCTCTCTCTGGCTCTCTCTCTGGCTCTCTCTCTGGCTCTCTCTCTCTCTCTCACACACTCACAGACATACACATGGATGTACACACATCTTCTGTGTGAAACTGAGCCCTCACCTGCTTGCAGTGGAGTAACTTGAGTGTCATGTGAGGGGATCTACAACTGGGACTTTCACTTTCAGTAACGGGTCAAACACACTCACACAGACGGACACACACACAGAAACACACTTCCCAACTGTGAAAAAGAAAAGACTTTTGAGAAAACAGCTCTCAAAAGGCATCCATCATCGAACATAAAGAGAAAGGAGAGAGAGAGAGTGGGACAGTGTGTGTGTGTGTGAGAGAGAGAGAGAAACAGAGAGAGAGACTGTGTGTGTGTGTGAGAGAGAGTGAGAGAGACTTTGTGTGTGTGTGTGTGTGTGTGTGAGGGAGAGAAAGTGAGAGCGAGAGAGACTGTGTGTGTGTGTGTGAGAGAGAGAAATACTGTGTGTGTGTCTGTGTGTGAGAGAGTGAGTGAGTTTTCCAGAGGGAAAATGAATAGATGAAGAGACTATGCAAGCAGACAGAAGAGTCCTTGTTTTGGGCCTGGCTGAGGGGAAGGGGGGGGCGGGGCGAGCGGGGGGGACTAGCCTGCTGAGAGATCGACAGACTTCTTTCAACAGGACCCCCCCCCCCCCCATCTCTCTCTCTCTCCCACTCTCTCTCTCCCACTTTCTTTCTCTGCTTCTCTCTCTTTCTCTTCCCCATAACTTCTCCAGGCCGGCCGTTGTGGGGGGAAAATGACAGTTGGAGGGAGACAAAAGCCCGTCATAGTTAAGTCTTTAGCTTAATATATTCACTCTCCTAATGGATTCCTCTTCATTTGGCTTCACGTTAGAGTTCTGAATGGGACAGAAATAGCATGTCTGCCGCTCTCTAATACAGCAAATGAGCGAAGCCAAGTGCAGGAGATCCCAATAATGAGACGTGGATGTGGATGGAGATTTGAACTCCGGCGGTAATAGGTTTTCCCGCTCCTTTTCTTCCACGGCCGCTCCCTCTCTGTCGAGGCCAGGGACAGAGAGAGAAAGAGAGGCTGCTCTCCACCCTCCACTGGCCAGGGGGGCGCTCCGGAGGCTGGGGGAGAGAGGGAGAGAAAGTGGTGCATTCAGGAGTGGAGTGGCCTAAGAGGAACGAGGGCCTCCTCCTTTGTTCCCCTCCCTCCCTCTCTCCCTCTCCCTCCCTCCCTCCCTCCCTCCCTCCCTCCCTCCCTCCCTCCCTCCCTCCCTCCCTCCCTCCCTCCCTCCCTCCCTCCCTCCCTCCCTCCCTCTCTCTCTCTCTCTCTCTCTCTCTCTCTCCCTCCCTCCCTCCCTCCCTCCCTCCCTCCCTCCCTCCCTCCCTCCCTCCCTCCCTCCCTCTCTCTCTCTCCCTCCCTCCCTCCCTCCCTCCCAACATGTCTGCGTTCCTGGGCTGCAGCAGCTAGTGTAGCTGCAGACTGTAGCGACTGAGGACCTGGGACCTGCAGCGACATGCCGGCAGGGCCCGGAGCGAAACAAAGGCGATGGGACACCTGTTCCAGGAGGGAGGGAGAGCTGGGCGGGAGGGAGGGGGGGGAGAGAGGGTCGGCCCTGCCGCAGGAACGTGTCTGAACCCCTACCACGTGGAGCTTCCTGCGACAGGCCCGGACAGACACCTCCAAAACACCCCCCCCCCCTCCCCCGCCCCCTCCACCCAGTTGCTGTAATGAGGGGCCAATAGCCTAGGCAGGGCTGCTGATGCGCTCACCCACACACACACACACATGCACGCGTCCCAAACTGACGCCGTCTCTCGCTCCCTCTCCCCCCCCACCCACAGTTCTACCTGCAGGCGCGGTTGTCGTGGCGAGGGGCTCGCCTGCTGCGCCCGCTGGTGCAGTTCCTGCTGGTGATGATCGCCATCTACACGGGCCTCAGCCGCATCTCCGACTACCGCCACCACCCCACCGACGTGCTCACCGGCTTCGTCCAGGGAGGCCTCACCGCCTACTGGGTGGTACGTGTCACGTCCCCGTCTCCCCCTAGCCAGCCTGGCCTGCCTATCATCTCGTCAGGAGCTGTCTCAGTCATGTACACATCCTGACAAGGATAGCTTGTCATTTTCCCCCCCACTTATCTGTCTGCCCTGACAGTCTGTGTGTGCAGATGTGGCGAGAGGTGTGCATGAGGAGACATGTAGCAAGTAGACAAGCTGCACTGGTGAAGGGTTTGAGTGCTGTGTGTGTGTTTGACTGACTGACTGTGTGTGTCTTCCTCTGCAGGCCTTCTACATCTCCTCCATGTTTAAGACGGTCTGTCCAGACCTGTCTCCCACCAGCATGTCCCTGGAGAGCCCTCTGTCCAGCCAGCAAACTGTCTGCTAGCACACACACACACTCACACACCCCACCGGCATCCCCAAGCTGGAATTCACCCAGTCAGAGAGAGAGAGAGAGAGACAGTGAGAGAGAGAAAGAGAGAGAGACAGTGAGAGAGAATAGGAAAGTCGGACACAGGTGCCCAGCGGATGGAAAGGCCGGGGAGGAGATAAAGAAACGTATGAACGAGTGCAAGGGGAACAGGTGAGAGCAGGAGGGGGAGGAGGAGGTGAAGAGGGGGAAGATAGTAGATGGAGCACAATCTAGCACGCTCGCACTCGTGACGAACACAATCGATCCCCACAAACACGCGTTCAGTACATGATGCATACATACAGTAGCAAGTGTCACTAACACTCACTAGCAGCTAACCTCCTCGCTCTCTCTTTTTCTCTCTCACACACACACACACACACACACAGTTAAGCACACAACTGCAGATCAATCCCGTCCAGAGAGGATGCATGCATACCATATTGCAGATATTTTTTATATATATATATGAAAAACAAATGTATCTATTTTTCAAATGGAGTTTAGATGAAGCTGCTAATGATGACGATTTTATCCCTGTTGTTAGTTGAATATAGTTATATAGAAATCTAGTTCTTTATATAAACATTATGAGGGGTGAAGCAGTTAGCTCAGTGTCAGAGCTCTTCATTGGTCTAACTGTGGACTCGCATGAGGAGAGGCAACACTGTGACCTCTTCCGATTGGATCATCTGCTCAACCCGAATATCGAACGGCATCCGCCGGACTCTGTGAAATGTGATCTTGGGACCGGCGACAGAAAGGACAGCTGACCGCGAGCACGTCTAAACTGGCACCAGCCAAGGAATGTGTCAATCGAACTTCACACCTTCCTTTGCACCGATCACGAACAAGCACTGTCTCCCACTCTCCCGCCCACGGTCGCCAGCCACGCGCGTGCATGCACAGGCTGTCCTGCACACCTTGCCGTGGACAGTGAAGCAGGAGGCCGCGTGTCCCGTCCCCCTCCCCCCTCCCCCATCCCTGGCTTCTCCCAGGAGGGACACCCCCCCCCCCCTCCCCCCACCCCGTCTTCTTCTTCTTCTACCCTACTAACCACTTTTGACTGCGTCTCGGAGGCGGAGCCATGACTGAACCCCTGTAACCCCTGACCTCCGACCTCTGAGCTGCACCTTGAGTTATGCCACTCCCACAGGGGCCCAAGATGGCCGCCCACCCTGGAACCTTCTGTGGATTCTCTCTCAATAGCACTTGAAATACGTAGTGGAAGCTTATTATTGTAATCCATATTATATATTTTATCTCAAGTTTGAATAATCAGTGTTTATATTCTCTATTGTCGGACTCATACAGTATATTAGTTGTGTTTTCTTTTTTCCGCCCAAATGATAATTATTCAAATTGAATGTACATAGTAATGTCCTTTTGTAAACCACACAGATTTTCAGAAGTATTAGTGTCATTGTGGGCAGTTTGACATGTTTCGATGTGTTTGTGTTGATCAGGTACGCTGTGTGTGTTGTTGTAAGGACTAGACTGAGCCAGAGATATTATCACAAAGCTATATTTCTTGTTTCCAGTTCTACATTGTTTTGTTTGTATGTTTCTTCTGTGAATGCCGGAAAGGCTAAAATAACCACTGTACTCAAAAAACCAAACCAATAAAATGAATGTTGAATCTTTTTGTGCCTTATGTTCAATGTCAAACTCACACACACACACTTGACAGTCTCCTCAGTGACCTGTCATAATAGCATGCTCAATGTTGCGTGAGAGGAAAGACCCAAGGTTTTCTTTCAAGTCTTCCAACTTTTAATTTGGCTGAACTCTTGAAGTGTTACTGGATTCTACCTCTAACCCAACTGGCAACTCCCAATATATCACTATTTAACTTCTCCCAGCACTTCCTTGTATGCACCCCCCTCTCTCAGTCCTTTAGCGGTGCAGCAGAGCATGTGTGGGCCGTTTCGGGGCCCGCGCTGTCATGGCGACGCCTGCATGGCCAGCCTGGAGAGGTGGAGGCTTTTCTTTGAGTCGCTCTCTTTCTCTCCGATCCACTTCCAGGCTGAGGGAGGAGAATAAAGGCAGCAGAGATCAGAGACAGAGAGAGAGAGAGAAGGGAAGAGAGAGAGAGAAAGAGAGAGAGAGCCAGAGAGAGAAAGAGAAGGGAAGAGAGAGAGAGAGAGAAGGGAAGAGAAGGGAAGAGAGAGAGAGAGAGAGAGAAGGGAAGAGAGAGAGAGAGAGAGAGAAAGAGAGAGAGAGAGAGAAGGGAAGAGAGAGAGCCAGAGAGAGAGAAAGAGAAGGGAAGAGAGAGAAAAGGAAGGCTGCGGTAATGAGGGCCAGTGGAGCTGAGGTAAGGGGTAACGGGCCTGGAGAGAGAAGGGAGTTCGAAGGGGGTTCCGTAATGAAGGGAAAGGAGTAATGGAGCAGTTGGCAGCATGGAGGGGGGGGGGGGAGAGACGGAGGAAGGCAGGGAGAGAGGGAGAGGGATGGAAGGAGGGGTGTGGGTGTGGGGCTCGGGGATGGAAAGGAATGTGAGGGTGGTTTTTGAGCCTGTTTTGATTCATAATGCCGTTTCCAAGAGACACATTTTCAACAAATGTATGGGACCTTTTTGTTGCCTGTGTGTGTGTCCTCGCTTAGGCCTTTGCCTATGTGTGCATGTGGAGAAGCCAGAGGAGGTTAGGGACTCCTTGCGCACCCTGTCAAGCGTGACGTGTTGTTGACAGTGTGGAAGGCTTCGTCCTCAGGGACCCGTGGCCCTTGTTGTTTAACATGAAAGCAGGCCGACAGACAGACAGACAGGGCCAGGTCATGTCATGGCCTCAGCGGGCCAGGCTGACAGAGCCCTCTGGGTCGGTGCGCGCAGCAGCATTAGCCATGGTCGGAGTCAGGTGGCTGAATGGTGAGGGGATCGGGCTGGTAATCTGAAGGTTGCTGGATCGATTCCCCGCTGTGGCCAAAAATGACGTTGTGTCCTTGGGCAAGGCACTTCACCCTACTTGCCTCGGGGGGAATGTCCCTGTACTTACTGTAAGTCGCTCGGGATAAGAGCGACTGCTAAATGACTAAATGTAACTGTGGTCTGGGCTCAGTTAGACGGGCCTGAATAGGCTACACTGTGAAAGCGATTACCGCCACCACGCTCCATTGTGAAAGAAAAGAGAGCCCACTTTCACGTCCATGAGGGAATTTCTTTGATGGAATTTCTTTGGGTCTAAAAATAGTTCCCTGGTTGTAATGGCGGAAGGTAGGGTAGGTTATCTCGATCCAGATGGGTATCCGGGAGTCCTGATATGAGTGTGTACCTTAGCCAAAGACACGTAGCTCACCTGCATACCTGCACGATGGGAGAGGACACACTATATCATACCTGGCCTCCGTCTACCTCTGATAGCATCGCTCCGGCAAATAAACCTCAACCTCATTAAGTCCTCCTGCTTTGCCCAGGTCTCAAGTGAAGTAGTGGCCGTTTTAATAGACACACAATACCAGCTGAGTCTAGAAGTACCACAGATACTAATGCCAATCATTGTTTATTACCACTTTAAAGCAGCTTACAGCTGTAAATTGAATCTGCTGTGGAGAAAGGGGAAATTTGCCTGCATGTGAATTTTAGCGAGGTAAGCTTTTTCTCCTGGTCTCCAGGGCATCACAGACGTCGTTTCTGGAACTTAGGGCTCCGTCTTATCCGCCGGCAGCCCAATTCCTAATAGAATTAAACAGGATTAATGGGCTCTTTAGTATGCTGCAGTTCAGGCCTGCTCCCTCGCTCCTCTGCTTTGCATATTTCTCCGTCTCTCTGTAATGACTGGATGAATGCAGAGCTGCCTCTATTAGGACTGCCAGCAACACAGTGTGTCCTGATGCTAGCCTGGAAGAGGCATGAGTCTGTGTGTGTGCTCCAGCACACGTACCTGCTGTGGTAAATACACCTCCCTTTCCCCACCGTCCCCTCATAGCACCATGGGGAGCAGGGAGGAGGGGGGAGCAGGGAGGTGGAGCAGGGAGGAGGGGGGAGGAGGGAGCATGGAGGGGGATGAGGGGGGAGCAGGGAGGGGGATGAGGGGGGAGCATGGAGGGGGGCAGGGCAGGGAGGAGGAGCTTGAAGGGGTGAGGGAGAAGGGTAGAGTGGCCAGGGAGGGGGCTGTGCCAGACATGAGGAAACACCTAGACCGTGCTAGTGCGTCAGTTCAGAAACAGTGTCTCCGAAACGACACACCATGCCCATCCGTGTGACGTGTTCCCCAACCCGCAGCGTGTCACTCTCGTCACACACGTAACACCGGCCTCCTCCAGTCTGGCGCATTCCGCAGGGAGTCCCTACCTGCATCTCTGTTCCCTATCAGATGAATCTTCTTCGGCACCACAACACCATGGCAGGACATCAGGACATTAGTCACACTGAGCGCTGAACAACTAACATCCCAGGATCGTCACGTTCAGTATTACTGAGAAGTGGCAATGCTTGGAAATATTTAGCATGCAGTGACCGCATTCACACATGCTGTACAGTATGAATCACTTCTAAATATGAACGTGAGAGAGTGGTTTTCAAAAAAAAGAACTTTTCTCCGAATATTCCCCTCACTGGCTTCTACAAAAACAATGTGTCACAGTACTGCATGTCCTAGTCTACATTTATAGTCATAACATAATGTGCATTCAATACAGAAATGTGCACCAGGCCCTCTGAGACTGCTTCTGTTGTCTGCTGCCAAGTTTTAAGAGAGCGCCCGTAACCTTTATGTAGCCTTTCAGAGCTGGAGATTTCCCCGGAGCAATGTGTGCAAATAATCAGTTAATCATGTTGTGGAAGACCGGCAAAGCCCCAGGTGAGGGGCCCCTGCCTTACTCCGCCGTCTCCACGCCACAGTGAGGGGACCGGGGGGAGCGGAGCCGGAGCAGGGGCCTCACGGGGCCCCCAGAACCTCCACCTGCCTGGATCACCTCGTGTTGTCCGTGCAAGTGTAATGAGGTGAGGCGGGATTGCAGCGCCGCGAGAAAAAGTCACCTGATTGGAGCTGGCGCCGAGAAACGTTTGTTTACGCGAGCGTGTCGGCGTGACGCCCGGAACGCTGAAGGCGAGGCGACCCTGTCGGCATGTGACTCCGGTGTCAAGGTCGGCGGGGCTGCTTCGACCTTTATCACTCACATGCCGATGTGTCGACACAAAACGCGCGCACGCCGCATGCAAACACACATCCACACGCGTGCATGCGAAACACACGAGCACAGTCTCCACACATGCAAACTGGCCATGCCTTACCGATAGGAGAGATAGAGAGTCTAAAGGATCATACTGTGTCAGAGCAATAACAAGCTTATCCGTGGACCTGAGACCTGTCGCGGTGTCATGCGATATTCAACTTCATGTTTATACCGTGCTGTGTGTCCAACACACTTCATGCTTTGTGTGTGTGTGTGTGTGTGCGTGTGTCTGTCTGCAGGCTATACATTGTGTGTTTTTAAATACGGATCGGAATGCAAAACAAACGGATGAAGTGTGCGAGGGAAGAGAGAGACGTGTGCAGCAGAGGCCAGGGAGGGGGGGGGGGGGACCAAGAGGGTCCTAAGGTTAGAAGACAGAAATGGACACTCCCTCCTTAACTCACACACACGCACGCACACACACACGCACGCACGCACACCTACACAGTTGTTATAATGCGAAGATGACACAAAGGCCTAGTCAACTGGGACACAGCAACTGTGTACATAACAAGCCCATTTGAGTCATGTTGGAAACACACCTTATTCCAGCTCATGTACATTTCCTAACTGCAGCGGAATGTACTAGGATGTTTGCGGATGCGTCGTTTGCATGTGTGCGTATGCAGGAATGTGCCGCTCAGTTGGTGGCGTCGCCGCAGCGGCAGAGTCCAGGCGTCATTACTGTACCTTCCACACAGCTGGGATAACAAGCAGGACTGGCCATCCTGGGGACATGCTGAGGTCACACTTATTCCAGCCAACACTGCAGCTACCGCGCTCCCTCAGCTGAGCGTGTGGGCCGCGCGTCTGGTGGAGTGTGTGTGTGTGTGTGTGGTGTGTGTGTGTGCAGGTGTAGAAGCAGGCTCCTGTGGGAATGACCTGCTCACACCTGGAAAGCTGCCCTCTTCTTGTGGCGTCAGTGTAATGACTAATGCGTGCTTCAGTCCACAGGATGAAATACCGACCCTCTGACAGAACACCTGGGAACAGCCTGTCTGATGAACAGGCCTCCATAAATATGACACAGACCAATGTCATCACTATGGAGTGAGAAGCCGTGTCGTCTCAGAACCTGTCCTCTTCCTCATCGCTGGTAATGGATATTGTTCTAGAAGGGGCTCATGGTCCAGGTGGGTCTGACCACAGGACGTATTTGACGTGTTTTTTGGAAATTCGCTGAATGACAGCGATTGACAGAGTTAAGGGTACCGGCTGGTTACCACGGTGATAAGCGTCACCCGAGGGCTGAGTTATGCCACCGCCTCTCCTGTAATTACGGCTCTCCTTCCTTTAGTCACAGTGACGGATGGGACGATCCAGTGATGGAATGTTCCGGAGCGGGGATGAAGAATGAACCCGGATGAGGAATGTCGGGAGCACGGAGACATTCCGGGCGTGGAGAGGATCCTGCCTGTCTGGGCAGGGCCTGGTGCTGCCCTGGGGTGTTCCGACATGCTCTCACCTGCTCCTCCAGCCCCCCCCCCTCCCCCCCAGGTGAGAGTGAGAGTAGCTCCCTGATCCAGCACCCGGCGGAGGCTAGACAGAGCAGCAGAGCCGCAGCCAGACAAAGGCTCTGTTTATCTAACAACACGGCCCTCCTCAGGGTGGGCGAGCAGGCCTCCTTACATAAACAAGGAGTGATAGAGAGGGGTCCCTGTCCCCCCTCGTCCCCCCTGCCCCCCTCGCCCCCCCCGCCCCCCTCGTCCCCCCAGCCCCCCGCACTGAGGCTCTAGACCCCCTCCCACCCCCTCCCACCCCCTTTCCACCCTGCAGTCACTCGTTGCTCATTTAACAGATGTAAACATCTGTTATATATATATATGTATATTTAGTTTAGTTTTTCACAATGTATGCTTCATGTTTTGGCTGCTTGCAATGTTTGGGACTACCTCGTTGTTATGATCAGTGACCCATGCTCTTTTGTAAAGCTCTTTCTTGGAAGTCGCTTTGGATAAAAGCGTCTGCTAAATGCCTAAATGTAAATGTAAATATATTCTGTATAGAATTACACAATGTTCGCTGCGCACCTGATGTGTAAGGTGTCTCTCCCTTTAATGTTCTGTGTTTGCAATGTGTTGGTCACGTATTTCCTGTTTAGGCTCCACCTCTTCCCTTTTGTTACGTGTCCTGCAGGGGAAAGGTGTGTAATTTGAGCTCCCTTTTTCAATCATATTAATCGCAGTCTTTCAAATACTTTTCAGACATATATTTTTCTATTCTTTTAAGTAAGTCACTGTATTTTGATGGCGTGGTTGATTATTTGTATGTTTTTGCCTGTATTGGGCTTTTTGTAGGGGTTTATTTGTCATTGGGCCTGAACGCGTACTACATCGCAGAATATATCAGGGCAAACTAAGTTACTGGGTTGTCATCAGGTTATTTACAAAAAAAATAACACACTACACCGGTTACACTGGTAGGACGGCTGGACTTTGGACTGAAATATGTATAATAAATAAATAAATAAGCTACATACAAGCAGTGATGCCTAAACTCTCAAATCCCAGACGTGGTCATTTGCCGTGTGTAGTCGCTCACATACTTTCACACGGTGCAAGCACATGCTCAAGCTTGTGCTGGCAAGGCAGCCTGTGTACGAGGGTGTTTATTTGTGGGTGAGGGAGTGAAATCCTGATTGTTTCCGAGGATTATTCCTCACAATGCTGCGCTTTATCAGGAGGGCCCGTACCGCTGTAACAAGACCCGCTCACCCGGGCTTCACCCAGTATCTACGCCAGCCCACGCCAGTGCGGATCAGCTCCAAGGAGAGAGAGAGAGTGAGAAAGAGAGACAACGGAGAGATGCAGAGCGGGAGGGAGGGAGGGAGGGAGGAGGAAACGAAGAGAGGAAAAGTTTAACAAGTTTAACATAAGGCAGCGGTTCAAGAAGAGCGATTTGTTTGTTTGACGAGGCTCTCTCTCAGGAGAGAGAGAGCTGGAAAATAGATTAATCGGCCCTGTCCAAGTGACTCGCTGGGGTTGCGCAATACATGTCTCAGGCTCCAAATGAATAAGCTGCATCGTGCTGCCATAGTGGAGTGGGATGTTATTGACATACATATATCTCCAGTAAAACGTCTTATGAATCTGCAGCAGCCCCCGGGGGTGTGTCTGCTGACTAGGTTGTGTGTGTGTGTGACGTGAGCTCTCAGAGGTCAGATGGGATTGTGTGAAGGAGAGGTGTGCTTGATTGGATTGCTTCATTTGCTTCCTTTTATAAGATTTTCTCAGCAGGCTCAGGTTGCTCTGCTGGGCTGAGGGGAGATGTGGTCAGGGGCGGGTGGGGGGGGGGGTGGGGGGGGGGGGCGGACTTGGCAGGCTGCGGGAGAGGGGCCCTGATACAGGGGGGTACGGGGAGGGGGGGGCGGCGGGGGTAGGAGGGCTCTGTGGGTTCACATACTCCCGTGCCACCTCCACGCCTGCCTCCCATAAAGCACATTCTCGATGACTCTGTCATTCACCCACTTTTATGAGTCACGCCTGACGCACTCGGGCGCTCGACGTAACGCCGTGGCTGCGGCCGTCAGACAGCTGGCGAGATATGGGGCGAGGGAAAGAGAGAGGGGGAGAAAGAATGAGAGAAGAGTACCTGTGTGTGTGTGTGTGTGTGTGTGTGTGTGCGTGTGCGTACTGACCGTCCGTCAGATGACATCCAGGGTTCATGTGTGTTTAGTATGTGAAGGTATGTGTGCGAAAGAACAGAACATGCTGGCACAGCATCGAGTCACGGGCACGCTGGATGAAGCACAGACCGTTGTGATTAGTGTGCCAATGCGTGTCGGCTTGTGTGTGTGTGTGCTCGCGTGTAACTGCATGCACGTGTTAGCGAATGTGTGCCTTCATATATATGTGTGTGTGTTTTCAGTGACAATAGGTGTGTATTTGTTGCATGTGTGCGTCTGTGTATTACAGTGTGTGTGTGTGTGTACAAACTTCCCGCTGAGACAGCTTGATAGGCAGAGCCACTTCTCTTGTCCTGACCAGACCGGCCCTCGTCTTTGATCTCGCACCATCCCAATGGAGGTTATGTTGCTTCGGACCGTTTATATGAATCCTGTTCTGACAGCTGGAAGCTGCTTCTTAGACCTGGTTGCCACAGTTCCAAGGTTAGCTGTCGGGACTGTGCCATTAAAAATCCTCTTTCTGCTCTTCTTCTTTGCCTGGACATACTGTGTTGAAAGGCTGACTCGTTAGAAGTGGAGGAAAGGCCTACAGTAACACAGTCACCGACAAAACAGCCCTGCCTCCGTGAAAGTACATAATAGAGCATGAGAACATGATATTGTTTTCATAAAAAGGAACGAGTCCTGCCCTGTTTCCATTGTGGTCTTCTTCCACTCGGTGTATTTTGAAACCTCTTCTGGAGCCGTACAAGCCGGGGCCAAGTAGGCCGCTACTCAGCAGCGCGTTGCTATTGTTGTGGACCTTCTCAGGACAGTTCTGCTGCAACACTGTGCAGCACCAGGCCCTAGTGGAGCACAATCGCTGGCGTAGGAAAGGTGTCTTGCGGACCCGCCGCCCCCCTCTCCCCCCACCCCGCCCCCCTCTTCCCCCCTCCTCCCCCGTTTCTGGAATCCTCCAGAATTCCAGAGGTGGAACTCTCGACCTCCTGTATCCTCCCACCCTCATCCCCATGAATGGAACCAGAAGGATGAAAGGGAGGCCACCTGTCTCTCGTCACTGCCCTTATAACCCTATGGGAGGAAGGAGGGATGGAGGAAGGGGCCGAGAGATTGAGGAAAGAGGAATTGGCGGGGGGGCGGGGGGGGGGGGGGGGGTTGAGTGAGATAGAGGGACAGGAACCGGAGTGATTCTTCACACCTCGGGCCGGGGCTGGTGTTTGTCAGCTGGTGCTGGTGCTGGTGGGAGGGCTAGCAGGACTGTGTGTCTGTGTGTGTGTGGGGGGGGGGGGGCCTGGGAGAGAGAGCCCTCGGAGAGAGAGCCCTCGGAGAGAGAGCCCTCGGAGAGAGAGCCCTGGGAGAGGGAGCCCTGGGCTGCTTCATGCTTGTTTACAGGCTGGCCTGCGTCACCGCTGTTCTCTGCTGTTTATGCAGTCCCACAGCAGAGGGGGTCTCTGGGACAGGGCAGGATGTGCATACCTCCCGCTGTCACTTGATATCTCTGAAAAAGCGATCCGATGATCATAGGGAGCCCACTTCCTCCCACGCTCCCCCTCCTCTCACCCCCTCTTTTCTTCCCCTCCTCTCTCTCTCTCTCTCTCTCTCTCTCTCTCTCTTTCTCTCTCTCTCTCTCTCTCTCTCTTTCTCTCTCTCTCCCTTCTCTTTTCCCCTACTTCTCCCTCCTCCTCTCTCCCCCTCCTCTCTCTCTTCTCTTTTCCCCTACTTTCTCCCTCCTCCTCTCTCCCCCTCCTCTCTCTCTTCTCTTTTCCCCTATTCCTCCCTCCTCCTATCTTCCCCTCCTCTCTCCCCCCTCCCTCTTTCTCCCCCTCCTCTCTTCCTCTCTTCTCTTCCCCCTTTTCCCAGTCTTCCCTCTGTAAACTCTGGCCATCTTTTGTCAGTCTCTTTAGCCAAGCTTTGTCTAGCTGTCACTTACGGTAGCTAATCCCTCCTCTATGGGCTTCTATGGGGACAGGGAAGGCTAGTATACTGTAGATGTACATACCCGGCTATCCTCGTATAACTCTTGATATGGCTGTACATCCTGTGACTTCACTGTGAAGGAGTTAGGGAACACGCTGCATGTAAGGTTCAGCATGACCTAGTATAGGCTTGTGGTTTTCCGTGAAATTCTGTGAAAGGTTTTAGGTACGGGCATGTGTAAAGAGAGAGAGAGAGACGGGGAGAGAGAGAGAGACAGAGAGAGAGACAGAGAGAGACAGAGAGAGACAGAGAGAGACAGAGAGAGAGAGAGAGAGAGAGAGAGAGAGAGAGAGAGAACGTGAGGGGAGACAGAGAGGGGTTAGGGTTGCTGCGGGTTGACTGACACAGGCTTCTGTCTGTGTTTTCTCGGTGGACCAGAGAAGATGCAGGGAATCTGCAAATGAAGCGTGCTACTCCTGATGGCCCCAGCTTTATCTCGATGTGCGTGTGTGTGTGTGTGCAAGCATGTGTGTGTGTGTGTGAGAGAGGGGAAGATGACACAGGGCCCTTTGAGCACCCCCAGACCTGCTTTCTCTTTACTCTCACGCCCAGAATCGGATGGGATGCCAGCCACACTCTCCACGGCCCAGCGCCCAAAGACAACAGGAAGATAGTCCTGCACTAACACACACACACACATATGTTGACCATATGGGCCATGTGTTTGTGCTACTGGTTAGCTACTGTACAGCCCTATTGACCTGCAGATTTGACAGAATCATATCTGTGTTTTCGGAGATTAGATGGTTTGCTGAGCAGTGTGATGGGCCGTGGTGCCTACTGGTGTGTTTAGGAATGTTGAAATTCTCTTATACCTTTTTGTCTCAGTCTGGCCGTGGGACCATTACATCATGTTGTATTCCTATAACATACAGGTATCTGGCCCTGTTTCTCCACTGGTGGGTTCTCTAGGGTTTAGTGAGTTTGGGATTCCTACTATAGAGACTATAAAGGCTAGGTTTGTTTGAAGGACAGCATTACACACAAATGGTACTGTAGTTCTTGTATCGTTATTTAACTTCTTGGTGAAAGCACACAAGCCTGCTGGCTGCCAGATATAGAAACACTGACCTCTGGTGTCGTTACACTAGAAGTACAAGTTCTGTTCATAAAATGGACCTCGACCAAACCGTCCACGCAACCAGAACTTTTCTCTCATCCAATACTTTATTGTTATCCTCATTAGATTTATTGTCCCAAGTTTAATATTATATAGTATACTTTCAGTATAAGTACACACGCACATACTGATTTAACACACTCATTTACTAAGTACTTCCAATTGTGTAGAAAAATATTAAAACAATAAACATGTCTTAACCTCAAATTTGCTAAACTAGTGCACAGTGCTTGTTCTGCAGTCGGTGATTAAGTGTCGCCAGTGAAACACACAAATACAGATGACTATACATAGTGCACAGTGTCAGTGCCCGTAATTGGTGACTTCTTCTGTGAGGCTTTCTTGCGCTACAAGTGAACAAAACCATTTTGTGCGATTGCACCGCGTAGTGACAAAAAATTCAATGGCTTTCTACACAACAATTGATACTACTAGTGCACAGGGCCCGTGATAAAATTGGTGGCACAGACACACACACACACACACACACAGATTCCTGGAATTATATATGGGCCACAGTGCCCACAATGATGTTGGTGACACTTAAATTTCTGGAATTTTTGGATAGTACAGTGCCCATGATTCAGCTGGTGATGACAGTTTCTTTCAGTGGCTTTGTACCTATATTTCTCAGATCACAATTTACAGTTTTTTTTACAATCGATTGACAGTTTTTTCAATACCTTTAACAAGTTTTCTAAACTCTTAACGCATCAACACACCTACCACACACTGGCAAAACTGTTAATTTCATGCTCAAAATCACACATTGTAAACTAAACTCAAACACTAATTGTCATAACACAAAAATACTCTAAACATGACACCATGTCTACCAAACACTAACACACGTTCTCTTTTCACAGGAACATTAAGTCAATCATAGCACATTTTCATGAAAAACACTAACATCAGATGGAATTACAGAAACTGCATTCATTTATGCAGGTGTGTGTCAGGTCTCACAGTACATGGATAATAGATTGTGCTTGCAATGCAGTTTCTTTTGAAGCCTCTACATTTTTGTTTTGTTGGGTTTTGTAAATGCAAGAATTTTGTTTCTTTTGATGCAGAAATTCAGAACAAAAAATGAATGACCCATCTCAGAGAAGCTTTATAGAATGTACGGTTACTGTTTTGAAAAAAAGAAGACAGAAACATAATTTCTTCAGTAAAGGCTTCATTTGCAACAGGACATTATTGCAAGAAATATGCAATATAGCTTCCATTTACAGTATTACACTAGCACTGGCCCTTCTCTGAGTGCCACCACACATTCTAACTCCTCTCCCTCTCTCTTGCCCCACTCCTCTCTCTTGTCCTGGTACTTGTCTTCCTCTCCCTTGTCCTGGTACTTGTCTTCCTCTCCCTCTCCCTTGCCCTTGTCCCACTCCTCTCCCTTGTCCTGGTACTTGTCTCCCTCTTCCTCGTGCAGGCATTACTGTATTCTTACGTTCTTCGTGATGCTCTATATTGTTCTTTTTCCACACAAAATCAGCCCAAAGAGGTCCTCTTTACTGTCTATACCATATGGTCATGCAATTAAAAGAACCTCAACAGCTGAGTGTTTCCTAGTTGGGAATCAGCTGTGATTTACAGTATTTGTATAACTTCAGCTGTTTCTCAGTAGCAATAGAATACAATACAGGGGATACATTTGTGTTTCAATTCACAATATAAACAGCTGTTCACTTTGACTTTAGCCAATAATTTAGGTTTTCAACATGATGTTATCTGTTTTGTTGACAGTGTAAAAGCATTGGTAAATTGGTCCGTAAAAATCGATTGCTTTGGTCCGTTGGTCTTGGTTGAGCTTGTGTGTAAAAGAAGTTCAAGCATTACAAATTTGTGTTAACTGTATGCATTTTGTGTCAAAGCAACAAGAAATGTGTTAATTGTACAGCCTACACCGACGGATGTTGTGCTAACCGTGTTAAGAGTTTAGGAAACTTGTTAAAGGTATTGAAAAAACTGTCAATCGTCATCTATTCCATTCACATGCCAGTCATGAAAACAATATATCTTTATTTTACACAAATAATGCCCATGACTGATGCGCACTAGTGATTATAATGACAGTCTATTTGGTCTTAAATATGGTTTTTGTCTGAAGATGTCAGCAATGTGTAATAACCATAACCTATTAAAAGTTTAGATACTCCGATGTAATAGCCTATCACTCTTTCGATACTTAGAGAGTCTTTCTATTACACGCGTGACTTCCGCACAAAAATGAAAGTCTCGGAGCGGTCACTCCTTTGGAATAGCTACAGGTGACACTAGCAAGAGCGATTAATTTGAACGGAATTTTCATACTGAAAACTTGAAACGAGCACGCAGAAAATCAGTCTGAACTAGAATACCCGTTACTGGGGTTGTGGGACAGTTAACGATTGCTTACACTTCATCAGCTATCAGTTATTAATTTCTTTATCTGTTGCTGTTCGCATGGTTCCCAGAGTTTTGAGTTTCAAGAAGTGCATTATTGCCGTGTACTTGACATCGTACCCATCGACCCATCTCTTCACAACAGACTGGTATTTTATTTATATGTGTTGTCTATTGTTAAATTCCAGAGATTGGGGTATTAATTCATTAACTGAAGAAAAGTGTATGTTCATGGAAGTAGGCCGAATCAGACGAGTCTCGCGCATTTTAAAGGCGTCTCCCAGACGCCCGCAAATATAGGCCCATACAATAACTTCCAAATAGGCCTGAAGGCCTACAATATCCAGAACGATAGTTCATTCTCCGACCTCATTAGGCATTATCTGGGAAGACGCATATAGAAGGGATGTATCACAAAGTATTGACTAAAAGAGTGCCAATAATTGTGCAACACATATTTAACAAAAAACCTTTGGTAGAGATAAATCGGTGTTGTGTTTGCAACTGTTTGATATCAATGATATATTATATTGCTCATATTTATATAGGGTGAACCGTTATTTAATGTTTCACTTTTTTGCTATTTTGGAGTAGAGGCCTGTCTTGATAGGTCTGGGTGGGGGGGTTTATGTTAGGCCTAACTCAGCATACATACTTCAGGTCGACACCGTGTTACAGTCTGGAGCCTCCCTTGCCAAGTCTTATAGTGTATGAAGCTGAACATCATACCTACAGAGTAAGATAGATTCAAACATTCACAGAAAGGCTGAGACCAAGTATTGGGGGCAGGGACTCAGATCCTTGCCGACTCAATCGTCCAAGGTAGAATAATATTACTATATTCCTCTACAGGGCGGCGGCTTCATTCTAACTACTAATTTTTGTTTTTGTTGGCGGGAGGGAGAGTGAATATCAGGTAGACTTAATAACTTCAAAGTAGATTTTCCAAATGTTCACATTTCAAATATAAGATTTCATTACTTGAAAAATTAGAAAATATATGGATAAATTAGCAAAAGATTTTAGGACCCATCAAGAGTTATCGGCCATTTTGAACCCTGAAAGGCACTATCAATGCACAGATTTAGAATGCGTGTTTTGTTTCTATTTTTGTTCCTCCCACTTACCCTTTCTTTTGTCTTCTTCCTTATCGGTTCATTTCCTGTTTTGTATTCTTTCCAGAAACGGCTAAAGGAGATTTTGGCTTTGTATGAAATGGTTTCACACAAAATACCTTTCTGGATGCTTCTAGTTGTTGTAGGTAGGTCATTTTGGTTTATAAATGTATAATTGGGTACATGACAGAGGTTTTGACATTCGTCCTGGTTTTATAAACAGTCACTGCGCCACTGCTCTCCAAGCAGCTACATATTTGCTGTCAGTTGCTTTGTTTTTTTAGAAGCCCCGATTAGTTTACAAGTCAATAATGTTGTTGAGAATTTCTTGTACTCCATGAAAATCTTTTAAAAGTGTAAACTGGGTTGTGCACTAACTGCTTTGTGTCTTCTTCCTGTGTTTGTTTAGCATTTTCAGCAATTAAAGAAAGCATGGTCCATTTGTCCTGTCACTTACAGAAAACAGTGGATGGAAACTTTAAATACCAAATAGATGCCAGAAATGCCACTGATATAGAAATCTCACTCTCCCAGGACAAGGTAAGATTGTCACGTTATGTTAACCTGCATTAGGGTTATTAGTAGCATTTGATATAATATCCTGTTGGCATATCCGTGGCTACATTTCCCGTAGTAGGCCTGTGTACAACCAAATGAATTGCTTTCATTCTACAATAACAGTTTTTTTTTACAGATGAAAATTGCCATATGGACAAAAGATGAAGGCTTTAAATTTGAAGAAATGTGGGTGAAAGCAATGGACAACACATCAATCACACTTCATCAATGTCACAACCTGACACTCTACAAACTGGTAGGAACTAATATTGTAACATAGTTTTTTGTTAAATAAAACCATTCAGATTTTTTTCACTGTATCATAAATGAATCATGAAGTTGTGTTCACAAGGCTAAGCGCTCGGACTCATAAGTCAGGTTTTGTTCTACAGTATCCACAGAATGAAGAAGAAACAATATATTACAACATGGCAGGTTAGCAACAGATATGCGTCTTGACTTTGGATTATTGCATTTCTTTTCTTTTCTTAAATCCTACTAGAAAACGTAAAATACCGTGTGGTCATAGTTATTTAATGGGTACATTGTTACCCCTTTAGGTGATGAGAAGAGTTATGAACTCTCAACGGCCACTCCTGCTGAACAGCATGGTGAGTTTTCTTAACAGATTTCAGGGTCGAGAAAGATAGAGCTTTAAGATCATACTTCGTTTCATGTCCATCTCACTCTTTTTAAGAAAATCTCAACAGTTTCCCTCCATGGGTGATTGGCATGATAGGTGAGTGCTGTCATTCTTCTGATTTCACTGGTACAACAGCAAAACAAAGTTTACACATTAAATAAGCATGCCTTATTTAAAACCTCTCCGATTTCTTTCTTTGTTCTGTAGTATTCACTCTGGCTGCACTAGGTCTACTGGTCTGTGGGTGCAGAAAGAACAGAATCTTGGCTAGAATATGGTGAGTAATTAAAGTGACCTACAATACACACTGAACTGCTGTGTAACATAGAAACGTGAACACACTGCACAGAAATGCAGTCTGCTTCCTTATTTTAGGAATGGACCATATCCGTCCATCTTTCAGAAATTTGTGAACAACAAGCTCCAGGGGGATTCCAATGCAGATAGAGCTAGGTTAACAACACTCTCCTCTAACTCTGGATGATGAAAATAAACTCATTATTGCATCATGATTACACAATCAGAGTTCATAAGATAACTGCTTGTTTGTGAGTCTGTCTCTGTCCTTCTGGCATGTTTTGCATATTGATAATTCTGGTGTGATGCCAAATTTAACGATGGATAATTTAAGAGTGGACCACAAGTGTTCAATCCTGCCTCCTGCAGATCAGGCATATTTTTCATTTAGGATGTGTGCAATACAGTGACTTGTTACTCCACTCACATCATTTTTACCTTGGATCACGCCTACATGAATCCCATAGGAACCAACGACAAGACGCTAACAACCATTCATTGTTGCCACCAGATGTTACCATTTACATGCCAACATGGTGGGTTATTTATTTATTGGCTAGAAACCAGTAGTGACCTCATGATTAGAGAATAAACTGTGTACTTGTGTGTGTCTATCTTATATTTAGTTGCCAGGGAGAGGAAGATCAGGCAGGAGAGACTGGAGAACCAGAGGAACACAATGAACTGAACCCTTTCATCCACCCTGACTCCAGGTAGGTGTGTTTGGATTGTGACAAGAGAGAAAAGAACTCTAAGAGAAAAGAGACAATCCGTCTCTATTCTGTTGGTATTCATAACGTGTCTTGTGAATGTAAACATGTCTGTGGGGGCTTCAGGTAAGGTCTTCTCCAGTAGTGTTCAATCCTGTTTGCTGGAGATCAGACATATTTTTTGTTTTGGATACATGCAATACAGTGACTTGTTACTGACCTCACAGAATTACAATTCAATTACTCCTATGTGAATGCCATAGCGACCAAATACAGGAAGGACTTGAGGAAAACCATCTGGAGGAATATGTTGTCAACATGGATGAACAGTGGGTTCTTTTTCTATTGGCTAGAAACCAATTATTGACCTCATGATAAGAGAATGCTCTCTTGCTCTTAAGTTATTGTGCTAAAGGATGTTTTTTGTAACTGTCATAATGCTCTGCCATTATGTAGACATCCAAACACAGATTTATGACCTTTGACTGACTCCTATGTAAATCTCCTAGGGAGCCAGGACAGGACAGGGAAGAGGGGGAATGTAAACCGGCGGAGAAAGGAAATGCTGAGCAGACAGGTGCCGGAATGCTGGAACATGGAGACTGTACGACTAGGTAAACTTTCACATGACACACAGTACGTCTGATGAAAACATGTCCTTGTTTATCCCCTAAATACTGGTCTAAGGTCAGTTGACTGTCTAATGTGTTGTCCGAGGGTTCCGAGTTCTGCTCGGACAGATTCGAGCTACCGTTGTGTCAGTGAACCTAAATGTGACCACAATTGCACCTGTGTTTGGTCTTCACTGTAGGGATGTGGTTTCTGGTGATGCTGTGGAGGCTCACAGGTTAGTTTGTTTCTTCAGTCTATATACTTGATGTTCTTTCTACATACACAACATCTGATGCTGAGCTTTGTTGTTGTGTTCTGTCCTCCAGTCCTCAAGATGACCCCCTTGTTGCGCTGAACAAGGAGGAAAGGCACTCCGAATACTCTCATTCCTGTGGTGTCACTAAGACCAGGTAAACATGGCTTCTGAACGATGCTCATCTAGAAAGATCTCAGTCCTTGGACACCTTCTCCCTGGGGTCAGCAGATCAGTGCTGTGGAAGGGGTTCGGGGGGGGGGGGGCGTAACCTTGGCGATGATGACCGAATAAATGTTTCCACAGTCTCAATGGGAACAAGCCACGGATGCTGAATATGTTGAGATGGATAAACAGATGGGGGGGGGGGGTTCTCTATTTCTTGAGATCATTTTGTAACCTTTCGATCAGACAATGCATACTCATGAGTCCATCTTATATCTAGTGGCAAAGGAAAGAGAGACAACACAAAGAACTCTGGTGGAACAGAGCGGACACAGGAGGAACAACCCAACAACGTGGAGTTTGTTGGGACAACGACAAATGAAGAAAGAATTGTATAACCACTATCATTATTATTATTATTATTACTATTATTATAACATATATATATATATATATAACAATATTATAACATATATGACAATAATACAGTGTTTCCCCTTCCATTGTTTTGTGGGGCTTGTCATGCGACTTCCATTGAATGGGACACAACATTTTGGTCTACCCCCCCCCCTGAAAAAATCCAAGGGGAAACACTGCAATATATTGTATTACATAGAATAAATATTATCCATATCAAAGTCAATAGTTGTAGAAAGACATTTACAATATTATTATAATATCTGAGCCATCATCCCCAAGAGCCCTTGCGATATCTTAACTGGGTGTAGTTGCTTCTTCAACCCAAGTAGTTAAACAAACCATCATTCATATATTCATTACCCTTATAACGCAAACTCAAGGGGCTTTTTGCGCTCATTTAAATCTTTATCGTAATTATATTATTATATAAGTCTTTACTCTAGAATGAATATCATACTATAACTGTGTAGAGATACAGAAATACTGTTTCTCGTGTCTCCTCAGGATGAACTGTTGGTTGACTGTTGGTAGGATTATATTTGGATGTTGTTGTTTTTGATGTTAAAATTCAGAATGTGGAAATGGCAGTTCTGTTATAGTTCTACGGGAACCGTGACTATATCAAACATGGTTTATATGGTTTACAATACGATGACAAAATACTGCCATCCTATTGTAAGTTCCCGCTCATGAAATTTGTACCAAAATTGTTACAAAAACATTTTTGGGAAAGAGTATGCAAAACTAGCCTCCTTGGTATTAGTATAGGTATTTACATTTACATTTAGTCATTTAGCAGACGCCCTTATCCAGAGCGAATACAGTAAGTACAGGGACATTCCCCCCGAGGCAAGTAGGGTGAAGTGCCTTGCCCAAGGACACAACGTCATTTGGCACAGCCGGGAATCGAACCAGCGACCTTTTGATTACTAGCCAGATTCCCTAACCGCTCAGCCATTTGACTCCCTATTTGCATGCATATTTGTATGAGGAGATTAGCCAGACTTTGATGCACAACGTCTGGGTTAATTAACACACAGACTGCTACTACTGGAGATTGTAGACTGATGTAAAATAATTATTTGATGCTTGTACCATGGAACACATGTGGTATGTGTTTTACTCTATTCATTATAAACATTGCCCTTTGACCTTTATGCCTCAGAGACTTTGATTGAACTGTTTGTCTGAACTGGTCATTTTTATGTTGAGGTGTCTAACCCTCCAATCTGCAGATTGTTTAAGACTTGTAAACCTAGAACCCAAGAGTCACACTGTTCCTGTAGAGATAGAAAGAACTTTTCTTCACATAACGAATCTTGCATCTTGAATCAGGCCAACGAATCTCGGCCTTTAGTTTAGTAGTGTATAATCTGATTGTAACCTGGTTTATTTATGTATGCATCATTAATCATTAATCATTAATGTGTAATTAATGCTGTGATTTTATATGATGTCCTTGTTTTATGTTTATTTTAACCATGTACAGCGACTTTGAGAACTTTGAAAAGCGCTATAAAAATAAAGTGTATTATTATTATTATTATTAATCATTAAATATAACTGTAGTCAACTGTAATCTTCTAATAAAGTATATCTTCATAATCTAGATGATTTTGCCTGATATGTGTGGGTTATAAGATGCTACATTTATAGTAGCAATACAAAGTAACTATGGAGTTGGTGAGCATTCTAGAATGAAATGAACGATGGAGATCATGCCACAAGGGGGCACTAGAAGACTACAATTTCTCCCTCACCCACCTCTGGTTCAGTCAGAGTTTAACAGGAGGATTGTTGTGTACTCTCGGTAATACTGTACAGCTGATGGGTGTTGAGGACATTTTAAAATGTCCCCGAGCGATAACTGACCTTGGAAACGACGTTTACTACTCTGCCAAGAGGTTCCTCTTTCTTTCAAGATGTCCCTCTCTGTGTGTCAGGTGAGTGTGTGTGTGTGTATGTGTGTCGTTCTAACGGTAGTGAAGTGTGGGGTGAGTGAGTGGTCAGGGCTAAAGAGACTCCCCACTCAGGGAGTATCACAGAGGGGACACAACACAGACACTGGGTGAGGGGGTGTGGGGGGTATCAATCATGTATGGGACGTCATAACACAGACACTAATGGGACAGCCAAAGAGTAGGGAGGGAGGACTGAGGAGGTCATATAATTATAAATTAAGATGCTCTGATGCACACAATAATTAGCTAACAGCTAATTAGCGAGCAATCTGATTCGACAATGGCTAGGATTATGAGCAATCAAGGATACGCACCCCACTGGGTCTAATCATCACAGACTGATGACACAATATCAGGAACAAGAAGCTTTCATGGGAGGCAAGATAGTTTATTCCAATAACCCAAACTTTTGAATGTTATGTCACTAACTAATTGAAAATAAAATGATCCCAGTTAGAATATTTCCTTCTCTCACAGAAGTACTCCCACCCACCCCTACCCCCACCACGGATAGTCAACATCTAACCTTTTAATTCTCAACAAAAAAATAATTGCTCAACCAACTAAAGCCATGGTTGGTTCTGTTCCAGCAACAACAGGAGGCCAGCGTTTGATAGTAGACCCAGTGTGGGAGTACACTATGACTCCGGAAAAGACTCCTTCTCCCACAATGCCTTTCTTTCACCTCCCTTTTAAGTGCTCTGTTCTGTAGGCCTTGGATGGAAACAGCCGAAATAAACCATCATCCCACCTACGAGATGATCTGCATGCAGTGTGCGTGCATGTGTGCATGTGTGTTTGAGGGGGCTGGGGTCCTCAGTTGTGGTACATACTATAGCTGTGGTTAAATACCACATGAATAAACCATCCCCAACGCATTAGCACTTAAAGAGCTGCTTTTTCATTTCAACCTTCCAAAGCAAAGCTATGAGGGTTGAAAATGCAGCCTTGTGTCTGACATGAAACTATTAAGACCGCGATTGGACCCAGCGCTTGTACATGTGGTCCGTTGGAAACAAACATGTTCACAAACGTGTGCCGTACACGTCAGCACACAGCAACACACACCCTATTTCAGAAATGGGGTTCATAAAAAGTCTGGTTCTTGGACACAAATTAAATTTGGAGTAGTTTTTTATTAATATGTGCTGATACAGGGTTGCGCTGACCTGCGATGACACAGACACTCACAGAAAACCCCTTTGGCCCAGACAGCTGTCAAAGCAATGACTGTGAGAAAATAAAATACAAAATAAACACCATTCCTCATTGAAAGAAAATAAAGCAATCAAGGTTTTTACATAAACCACTCTTTACAAAGGAATCAGTAGTGCCAAATGAAGAAGTGAAACAGTAGAAGAAAAAAAAAATCAAGAAAGAAGTACTTTTCGAATGGCAACCCCAAATGGCACAATACTAGATCATACTGATTCACCGATGACCATATCATCCCTCTTCTCACTCCCCTCCCTTACCCAACATGGTGATCACAGATCATCTGTACGTATGTCCAATACTGTCCGGCTGGCCAGGTATGAGCTGGTATGAGCTGGTATGACCTGTCACAGCCCATCCTGACCTGCTGCCCAGCTATCCCTGTGCGCTCCTCCTCCCCCCCCCCCCCCCCCCACATGCATCCTGTCGACTGATGACATCATGCCAGCCACTAGGGCCCAGGCCATGACGGGGCATTATTGGGCTGTGGCTTTCCAGGGGAGCTTCCTCCAGCCATCAGGGTCCTAATGTCCGCCCGCATGCAGACACGGATAAGCCCTTCTCCAGTAGACAGTGGGGCTGACCCCCAGGGATATGCAGAAATAGAAAAGCATGCCTACAGAAATGAACAGGTCAGTCCGCTCCTATGGTGTGTGGATGGACACGCAAACGTCAAATCCCTTATGATATCTACCTCCACGTCACTGTACACTGTAGATAAAACCGACCTAACCTGGCTGGAAATGTGTGTTGAGTGTATGCGTACGCGTGTATTTTGGTTTTGGACCAGGGGTTCCGTGTGTAGTGCGGGACTCACGGTCTCACTGTTTGGAGCACCCTGAATACCCAAGAACCCCCTTTGAACTGGTCCGACCCTGTGTATCAAAAATGGCCGCCGGTTGGAGCCATTACTCAACACAAACAGAAACAGCACAATCCTCGTCACTGGGTTAATGTCATACTCCTAGGTACTCTTAAACTATGATATAGGTACTGTATATAGTCATGTGGACACATAACAAGAGACCAATAACAAAATAGTACTACTTTATCATTGTTTACATTTCAGTTTTAAAAATCTCTATAGGAAAGTCCTGCTGCTGCGCACTCTAAAAATCTCCCCTGTCTAGTTCATGTGGCAGTTGATTCCTTCTGACAAGAGCTGAAGCGAAATCAAACATGGCAGGAGATAAAGATTAGAGCCTTTTCCACCCAAACAGACCTCCATTTTTCCTGATGCAGAAGTGACTTTAAGGGGGTTGTGGAGTTCATCTTCGGTTCCTGCTTAATCAATGTGAATTGTAATCTGATAACCTCCAGTCCCCTGATGGGCTACAGTAAGGCCTCTGAAACAAAACAGCACATCCTGCTTACTCTCCTGTACTACTGTGGATATGCTGCGGGATAGCCGGTGCAGAGCTAGGCCGGGCTAGGCTGGACTAGGGCACCACTCTTGCCCCACTCTGGGCCCCTGCAGGCCAGTCCCCTGGGTCCTACTGACCCACTGCCCCCACCCCTCGACCAGGCTGGGACGACACCACCATGTTTTCTCACTGAGCAGGGGGGTCATGTGACAAGTGTGTGAGAGATGTGCCGTCTGTGTGAGAGGGGGTCACCAGCAGGTCAGCTGATTGTCAGCTTTCAGGGATCTCTGCTGTCTAATGACAGAGCAGGCTGCGAGATGGAGTCTCTCTGGAATGTTCCACAGCTACCGACACACTGTCTGAGGGGTTTACACCACAGTTCACCCTCTCAGAGGAAGTGTGAGTGTATGTCTGAAAGAACGAGAGAGAGAAATTAGATGACAGAGAGAGATAGAGACAGTGAGACAGAGAGAGAGAGATACAGAAAGAATTAGAGAGCGCTGGGAGGTTGTCTATGATTACTCTCAGTGTTATTATCCTAATCAAGGTTGAAGACACTTTTAGATGTTCTGAAGATCCCGTTGTGCAGCCACACAATGATGTATACTGTATAATCACTATCATTACCACAATACAGTGCTATGCAGCTTATTGAGATATCAATCTGGTGTAAACAAAGCTTTTGACAAACAAATTAACGGCAAAACAAAACTCTAGGAGAAATATGCCATGCTCTTGGTGCCTATTGAGAACATTATTAAATCTGAAAGAGCAGGAGGAGGAGAGCGAAAGGGAGAGAGAACTTCGTATTAGGACACAGTCTGCGCTGTACCTAGAGCTCAAACAATCGGCACATGACGTCAAAACAAAGTGAGAAGGAAGATGAAGCTAGTCGTGAAGAAGGGGATAGGACATCGATGCTACAGTACCACCCTGTACTGTTTTATCCTCACCCCCCCCTCCCCCTACCTAATCCTTCAGATAGAAATACATTCAGTTGTCCCTACTTGACCGGTCAATGCTGTCGTACCCGCCACAATGACGACAACTGTGACCTTTCTCGTTTCACAGTTGGAACGGGACTCTTGGCGAAGACGCAGACGGCGCGACCCCCCCAAGGCCCGCGTCCTGTGCACACTACCAAGCTAGTCCAATGTTCAGTGGTCTTCAGCAGTATTGCACGCATGTCCCACGTGGCAGGGATTTGGGATAAGTACAGCCTCTTATCTGAGTCTACAGTTAGCGCACACTGATGTTAAGAGAGATACTCCAGCGTGAGTGAACGGATGATCGAATACCCTGATAAACACCTCCCCCCCCCCTCTGTCTCTCATCCCCCCCCTCTGCCTCTCATCCCATGAGCCACACATTTACAGCAGGCTATCCTTTCTTTGCACAGAAGAAGTAGGACACACACACCCACACCCACAACCCAGCAGAATGTCACACTGAGGTGGATGTTGGAAAATCAATCAAGCAGCATTAACATGATTTACTTCCTGCCTCCGCCCTCCTCTCAGCTCCGCAACGCTACCTACTGGGAGGTGCTTGTGGAAAAATAAATCAAGTATGAATACATGAATATACAAATTAACATTCCACGTTGATAAATAAACAGAGATAAATAAATCACCCAGAAAGATCTATAAATAATAGGAGTGAAGGCAAACGCTCAGCTTTTTGAAAGTCAGGACAGACGTTTGGGGAAGAATCCTCATGAACACCTCTTAGCTGACAGCTAATCTCCAACGCTTGCATTTGGTGGCACATTGTACAGTAACACGTCTCGACTCCTGTCATGCTGAACGCAAGGCTACTCTCTATGTTCTGCAGTCACATGTCCACCACAGTATGTCTGTCAATCACATTGTGTCTGAACACCATGGAAACAGTGGCTGGAGCTGCTGCTGCCATGTCTCCGAAAATGAAAGATAAGAAAGGCTTTCTCATAGATATACATGTACTACCCCTTTATCAGATCTACCTTCAATTGGACCGACAAAACAGCTAGACGTACACAGACACGCACGCCACTCACTCACTCACTCACTCACTCACTCACTCACTCACGTACTGCATATTCACTGGAACACAAACAATCGGGGGTTCGCACACGCTGCGTCCACTCGCACACACTCGTTCTCCCACATACAGGGCATGAATTGTCACGAGGCTTTGAAATAATGCCGAAACTATCTCTTCGAAACAGCAAAATGCAAGACTTTTTGATAGAAAGAAGGTCTATAGTACATGCTAAAAGCCCACCATATTTAAAAGGATGTCATCTAGTTATATCTATGATATTTTCCAAACAATACATAAAACCGATATTACTTTATGGCTGCTGTCCTTCGACCACCATGCATGGCTGTGACCATGTGGCACAGTCTGACATTTGATGACATCTAGCCCCCTTCCCCCACTGAGCACGTCATGTACGGGAATGTCAAAGGTCAAACAGTAACAACATGTTATGGATTATATTACATCAAAATTGTGCCAGGATTTTTTTTTTCCTCCATCTTTTTCAGCTGTATTCAAAATCCACCACCCATCGTTCTCTTTCTCTCTCTCTCTCCCTTTTTCATTCTGTTTCTTCGGAATTATTATTATTTATTTTTTTACTGAATAGCACAGCATTAGGGGCATAAAGGGTGAGAGAGTGAGAAAGAAAAGAAAAAAAAAACAGGGAGAGAGATAGTGTATCATTCAGGTCACAATTTGGTCAACTCCAAAACATTTTTATTTTTTTCTTTTGTCATTTTGTTGCAGTACAAGAAGTCAGTTTTCATAGTATTTGTTACTTTTTTGTTGCTTTTGTTCATCTGGTTCTCTATTTACACACTAGAAGTAGAGTAGGTACTTTCATTTTTGTGTGGGTCCTATGTACAGAGTTAGACTTAAGGAGCAGCTGGAGCCGTCGTGACATTTAGAGTCTGTTTGTCACGGCCGCTTACAGGAGACTCAGGCGTTCACGTCCAGCAGAGAGCAATGTAGCAGAACGGGGGGGGGGGGGGGGCATCCAGCTAGTTCATTCTAAACCTCCGAAACAATGCAAACACAACAGTCACTGAAGGTAGAGGCTCTCTTCTGGAGTCAGCGAGGCAGTCTTTCACTTTTCAAAAGCCCGGAGAAAAAGAACGTAGAAAGAAGTCCCCGCTCCGATGGTCGGCGTTGTGGCGGCGTTGTCGCCTTTGAGCTCACCTCTCTTGCTCAGTCCTCCCTTCACCCCCAATAGGCTGACAGGAGCCTCTAATGGTGGTGCAAACCAGAGAATCAATCCCTCCACTCAGTCTCTCCTTCGGTTCTGTACATCGTCGTGGCTTCACAGCAGGATCGAAAGGCAACTACTCTCAGGCAGCCAGTGGAACTCCTGTGGCTTCCACCGCCTGGTCGACTACAACTGTTGTTCCTGCTCCTTTTTATACTTGGATGGAGTTTTGTGTTCACTTTCTGATGTTCAGAGACAAGCACTTCTGTGAGTGAATGTGTGTATGTGTGTGTGTGTGTGTGTGTGTGTGTGCGTGAGAATGATCCAGTTTCTGTTCTGGCAACAAAAAACTGAGTTATTTTTGGCAACACACTGAAGAGTTTTCAGAGAGATTTTTTTTTTCTATGGTATAATGGCGCACTAGATTCTCTGTCTCCATAACTAACTACTCCGATCAAATGAAGGCCAAACAATTGGAGGGATTGAAGATGAGTGAGAAAGACAGGAACTAGAAATTGAAAACAATCTCCCCAGACGAATGCCTGAAGAAACTCTGAGAAATGAAATATAAAGTATTTCAATGTTAGAAAGCATAGGAACATTTGTACTGTATGTCTGATACAGGGGTGGGTACATTCAGAGTGCTGGACTGGCGTCGACACACCAAGGAATGGAGGAATGGAGAAAGACTGTGGGGGGGGGGGGGGGGAGAGGGAGAGAGCGGGTTCTGGAGAAAAACACCCAGGCATCGTTCTTCTCCGAGAGGTGCGTTTAGGGTCATGGACGAGACCGTTGCCGTGGAGACAGCTCGAACTCCCCCTGACGGTAGACTTTGTCCGCTCATCCGTCCCGATAAATACAAAGAAAGAGAAATAAAGGCAACCGAACAAGCAGGAAGTGGAGAGGAGCGAGTGGGAGGCGGCCACGGCCGTCCTCCTAATTGCGTCATCTGCTGCCCTGCCTCTGTCCCCACCCTCCTGGTTCCAGTCACAGGCTGGTGACCAGCTGCATTTGTCCATCTCCCTCGGCGTGGGAGGGGTCCTGGCCCTGCGGCCCGTCCCCGCTGGGCCTCCTGGGCGAGGCCTGGTAGAAGGTCTGCATGGGGGCCCCTCTGGTGCCCAGGGCGGGCCGGCCCGAGCTGTAGTAGAGCTCCTCTGGGGGCTGTGCGGAGCGCGGCACCACCTCCAGGGGCTCCGGGCTGCTGTCAGGGTAGGGCGAGTCTCGCAGGTTGGTGATGCTCGTGTACAGGGAGTCCCGGGCCGGGGAGTCGGGTGGCCCTTCGTCCCCCTGTGCCCCCCCGGCGCTGTGGCCGCTGTGGCCGAGGCTCTCGGTGAGGTCGGCCGTGTAGCTCTCAGACTCCTCCGGGTCGCTCTGGTAGAGGACGGACTGCGCGCGCTGGAGCAGCAGGGGCTCCTCCAAGGCCTTGTACAGCAGCTCCACGTCCTGCGGCGTGCGCTGGCGCCCCTCTCTGGACAGGAAGTCCTGGTCTTCGTCCAGGGTCAGCGAAGGCTCGGGCCCGGCTACGCCCGCGCCCCGTCCCACGCCGCCGTGGGGACGCCCCCTCGCCAGGCTGCCACAACCCCGGTCACCGCCGCCGGCCCCGCCTCCTCGCAGATTGTTGTGCACCAGCTCAGAGATGATCATCTTCTCGAAAGCCGCGGCGTCCGACAGGTTGCGTCGAATGCCGCCCCCGCCCAGCGTCTCCGAGCCTCGGGGGTTGAGCAGGGGAGGGGGGCTGTCGGCTCCGCCCACGCCGCCGCCCAGGAAGTCACAGCTGCCCCCGGGCCCGCCCCCAGGACCCACACTGCGCAGGGAGTAGCTGTTGTTGAAGTTGCCGTTGAGGGGAAGGGTCTCCATACCACAGGGGTCTCTGGCCTTGGACAGGTTGCTCTCTGGACAAACACACGTGCACACACCTGGGTTAGGCATCACTGTAGGAACGACATACAGTAAGGTTGTGGAGGATAAAGTGGATTTAACGGTTATTCATACTTGGCTCACGAAAGGTTCCTGAAGGTCCATGAAGAAGCCACATGGAGGGAAGAGAAAACAGTGAGATGTCCAAATCTCCTCAACATATAGATTACTATAGGATATAGTATAATAATAATAATAATAATTATTATTATTATTATAGGATATAGTATGCTTCTTAAGTACAGTAATCTGAATAGTACATTATAATAAATTGACCAATTGTATTTCTGACCATACAATCATTTGTGTTGCTGAGAGAAACATTTACCTTCAAGAATATTTGACACAAACAAATGTGACACGTTCATGCGTTCATGTGTTTGAGTAAATGGACTCTGTGGTATGCAGGCGCACACCTGTAACCTGTATCTTTGACATACAATCTCACCCCTTTTACACCTTCGCTACTGAATATGCTCCATACTTATTGCCGTCTGCAAGCTTGGCAGGGAGACATCCATAATTCATACTCCCAACTCGTAAAGAAGCAGTTATGTTTATTTTACGACTCGCCTTCCACACCGAAGATGTTGTGATTTTCTTCGCAGATTGCCGTCACTAACCAACCGAAGCACGTGGCACGGCGTCCAACATGAAGCGCACGTGGGTTTAAATTTTAATGCGTGGCATCATTTTGATCAACGCTCTCCTCGGTGATGGGCGGGGTAATTAAGCATTCTAATGAAGTACTTTTCTTACTTCCTCTACAGAAGCAGTCTAAAAATGGCCCCGCTCGGCTGCGGAGCTCCGCTCGCAGCCGTCAGGATTGACGAATTGTGCCGAGAGGGTTTCAAATATTAAACAGACGCGCTGTCTTCAAATGTCAGCCTCCCGACACCAGCGCAGTTACTCTCCACTCCACCCTCGACGGGGAACCTTCTCGGGCGTGGCGCACACCACACACACAAACCATACACACACACACATATACACTAAAAACACACACACACACTTCTCTCTACCTTTACATTTGACCCGGCACGTAAACTTCTACACCTATATCCATCAGAGACAGGCCTTTCAGGAGCCGCTGCCAGGAGCAGGTCTCTGGACAAAGGGACCATCTCCTGCGGCTCTCTGCCCATTACCAGTTGGAGTGAGTGATATACACAGAGGGGATCGCCTCAAAAAGCTGTTCTCAAGACTTTTGGCAGTCACAGATGAAGCTTAACTTCTAATCAATTTGTGGATGTTCATATCAACAAGGCAGGATTAGAGACCTGGCCAGATGGCTCAGTCAGCCCAATCAGCCTGACACTCACTCGCCCTGGCAGGGGAACAAACACACTCTCACACCGAGAACATACACTGACAGTGAGGTAGAGACCGTGCACAAATGTGCTCTCTCTTTTCTCTTTTCTCTCTCTCTCTCTCTCTATCTCTCTCTCTCCCCCCCCCCCCCCCCCCCCTCTCTCTCCCCCCCCCCCCCCCCCCCTCTCTCTCTCTCTCTCTCTCTCTCTCTCTCTCTCTCTCCCTCTCTCTCTCAGGGAGCATAGAGGGACGTACCAGTAGAGTTGAAGACCCCTGGAGAGGGAGGGGTGAAGCTCTCTGCCAGCAGGGTGTTGTACGGAGAAGTGCCGGTACGCGTCTGCAGAACTGGGTTGGTGAGGAGATGATTTCCCATGGTGGCTAGGAGAGTAAGTACAAAATCATGGACCATAAATATATAAATACCACACTATAAAATATCATCATTTAAACATGACTTCAAATTAAAAATTAGGAAAGAATATAAAAAATCTAGGATTATTGGAGACTGTGCAAAAAATAGCACTAAAAGCGGCACTCCATTTAGATGGATCTAGTTTCATTTATAGCTGTTTTTTATTTGTATTCAAATGGGCTTGTTTTTTTTTTTGCTAATGTTTTATGGAAAAATAAATTTCACAGTTTTCTTCAAAAGGTTGATGTGTTATGATTGTAACCTTTGAGTAAAAATAAAATTGTGGTAAAAATGTGTTGTTTGGAGTATTGCCATTCAGTTTATTTATTTATATATATATATATACTTATACAGTATCTTTCGCATTTTACATTGTAGTCATAGAAAGGAATAGTAATGCATCCCATTATGCAGTCTGAGAGTGCAGCCATTGAAACACAATTCATTTCACAGTGAAATGCGAATGCCACCGGTAGACAAATATAATTCAAAGAAATGGCACATGGAGAATGTTCTAGAATGCCCATGTATGGTAGGAGCCTGAGGCAGTCAAACAGAAATGCCATGAAATTAGAAATAGGACAGCATGACGGAGACTGGTCTGAGGCGAAATGCAACCTTCAGGTCTCACTCCTCGCATTCATCAGAAAGAGGAGAGAGAGAGGGAGACGGATGGAAAGAGAAAGAGAGAGAGGGTGGAGAGGAGAGAGAGAGAATATTTGAGGAAAGCACCCCCACACACTTATGCAAACATGCACACAGCACACACCAACACTAATTCTCATCCATCCATTATCCACTATCTCACTGACTGCGTCATATTCTCTTTCTTTGTATTTTCTTTCTTCCTTTCAATTTCCCCTCACTCAGAAATTTATCTTTGCACAACACCGAAAGACTCAGTTGGCTATTCAAAAACACCTCACTGGAACATCCTTAGGAGAATATAGTGAAAAACAAGTAGTTAGTGCAGGTAGAAACTAGGACATGGAGAGGTGGGGGGAGTGTGTGTGTGTGTCAGTGAGTGCGTGTGTTTGTGTTTGGGTGCGTGTGGCTGTGAGTGCGTTTATTTCTGTTTGGGTGCGTGTGTCTGTGAGTGCATGTGTCTGTGTGCGTGTGTCTGTGTCTGGGTGCGTGTGTCTGGGTGCGTGTGTCTGTGTGCGTGTGTCTGTGTGCGTGTCTGTGAGTGCGTGTGTCTGTGCGTGTAGCACCAGCGTCGCGTCTCCTGGACACAGCCCCACAGTCAGGAGAGAAGCTGCTTCACAAGAAGGGAAGAGGGACAATCAGGAAGACAAGAGATGCCCGCGATAAGGACCACGTCATTCCAACCAGATCCTTCCCCTTTAACGACGGCGTCATGATTGCGTCTCTCTCTCTCCCCTCTCTTTTTGTCTCGCTCTCTGTGCCCCTCGAACACAATTGCTGCCTCCCTTTTCTTCTGAAGGCAAACTTTTCCCCCCGGTGACAAGACACGGAAAGCGTCGCGCCACTTCTGTTGGCTGGTGCACCGCCGTGCCATTCCCCTCTCTCGCTCCACGACGGCATCAGGGGCACGAAAGCTCCGCCCTCAGTCTCCCCACCCCGCCACCCTCTGTCTCCTCAACCGCCCCCCCAACCCCTCTCCTCCTGTCACTCTCTTCAATTAGAGTAATTACCCCCTGCTCGCTCCCACGCTAATCAGTTCATTAAAAACAAAATGGATGAAATTTGCATAAAGAGTGATGGTTGATTTAGCAACTGCCTCTTTGTCATCATCAACGCACGCCCCCCCCCCCCCCCCCCCCCCCCCGCCACCCCTTCCCCTTCTCACCACTCCCCGTGAAACCCGACCTCGGTTATGATTTTGGTCCCCATGACAATAGGGTGCCGAGGCGATGCCACTGCAGCTCATGGGGGCTGTGAAACTCATCTCTGACTGAATTAGTGCGGCTTCACAGGGGCGTGTCCCCGAGAGCCTACTGTGTCTGCGCGTGCGTGCAAGAAAGACAGAGACAGACAGAGAGAGAGAGAGAGACAGAGAGAGAGAAAGATAGGGGGGGGGGGCGAGAGAGAGAGAAAGAGAGTCTACGTTTACGTGTGTGTTTGTGTCTGTGTGTGCGGGTGAACGTGCGCGAGAGAGATAGAGAGTCTGCGTGCGTGTGGATCTCCGTGTGTGTGTGACGCGCCGCGCGCACGTTATGTGATTGGAGATTGTCAGCCGGGGGCGGAGGGTGAGGAGGGGGCTCACCGCGGTTGAGTGTCGGGGTGCTGTTGATGTCTCCCGCCATGAAGGAAGATTCCGTCTGCTTCCGAACCGTGTCGTTCCACATCCTGCGGATGCGACTCTGGAGGAGGATCGAGAGCACAGTCAGAGGCAGGAGGCAGAGAAACAGACAGACAGACAGCAGGTAAATATAGCAACAAGCAGACAGGAGACAGTCAGTCAGCGGGGTGAGGCAATTCAACACTGAGAGACTCGCATGAATCTACTGAAATAAAGAGATTAACACACAAACACAAGGAGAGAGGTTCGAAGTAAACAAACTCCCTCACAAACAAATCACCGGAGCAAACATAATAAGACTGGGACGTGAGTAACAAGAAGCTGATCCAATTGTTAGATGCAGCCTCTGATTACACGTGTACAGTGATGAGTACCCTGTTAGGAGATTATGTAAAGTACAGATGTATACTGTGGAAAATGTGTGTGAAGCACATCGTCAGAGAGAGAGAGAGAGATAGAGAGAGAGAGAGAGAGAGAGAGAGAGAGAGAGAGAGAGAGATGTTCTCTTTTCTCCTTTGTCCCTCTGTGTACATTTACATTTACATTTACATTTATTCATTTAGCAGACGCTTTTGTCCAAAGCGACTTCCAAGAGAGAGCTTCACAAAGTGCATAGGTCACTGATAATAACAACAAGATAGCCCCACAGCATTGCGGGTAGTCAAAAACAAGAAGTACATATTGTGGACAACCAAAAAATAGTGCTAAAGGGAAGAAACCATAAGAGCATGTAGTTAAACAAGTTAAAATTACACAACATTGATCTCTAAGTGCAGGTGTACCTGTAGGAAAGCAATAAAAATAGGATTAACTAAAAAATAGGATTAACTAAAAGTACATGTAGTCAACATG
>NC_061076.1:6299388-6386419 GCF_021917145.1 Hypomesus transpacificus
AGCTCCAGCCACAGCACAGATGGTGGTCTGGTTACAGATAGCACCGCGCTCGGTCCTGTCATGGGCACCAGGGCCGTGCGGTAGAATCCTATTACTATAGATCTGGTCAGAAAGCATGCATGCAGCTAAATACAGGCTTTCATTTACACTGCATCTTCCCAGTGGGCAGTAGAGACGTCAAACACTGCTATTGCACGACGACTGATTCCAGATAGTCTGAGGGCCGGACATATTACAGAAAAATCCACTAGGCCCTTTCCTACAATCAAATTACAGTTCCACAAAGTCTGAGATATTAGGAGAAGAAAACGCCATAGCCGAGGAGCACGTGAACTGTGGCAATATGAAAAGGCATGCAATGCTGCCAAGTCATAAAGAAATAACTTTGACTCCTGCTATTCTGACCCACATTTCAGAGATATACCATGAGTGCTACAGAGAGTACAAAGAAACGAGCAAGCAGCCCTGGGAAATAACACACCAACATTTAAAATGTGTATCTGCCGGGAGTTATCCAGCAACGCACAGCACACTCCAGCAGGAACTACAATAATGCTACACACTCTCAACATGATACCACTGGCGACATAAATCATACACCCAGACAAAACCACGCCACAGGCAAGACAAATCTTCCACACACACACCCGCGCACACCCACACAAAGACACACACATAGACGCACACATGAGACACGCACACTCAATCCCAGTATCCGCCACAGCCGTGGGTTTATCTTTCTCACATTAAACCAAACAGCGACTCTCCTGAGACAACAGCAGGCGTTCAGTGGTCGGAGAGAGGAGATAAAGGTTAAACCTTACCTGTACGTAGGCCCGGCAGGTTCTCTCTCTCTTCTGAAGCTGAGCGAGGGGGAAAACCGACACTCGTTAGCACACACGACGCAAAACAAACGCAAATCCCCCAAATAGATCCTGATCTTGGGTAGACCTCGTGGGTTACCCTGAGAGTGTCGCCATGTCCCTGAACGCAGGGTTCACATCCGGATGAGTTACAAAAGATTTTCAATTTGTATTGATCCCTTGTGTGAGTGTAACTGTGTGTGCTTGCCTGTATACAGTATGGGTCTGGCTGCATGCGTGCATGCATGTGTATGCAGGTGAGCAGGCCTGTGTGTGTGTGTGGTACCTTATTGTAGTTGCGGGCCGCTGACTCCTTGTTGCCGGGGCGGAGCGCCTGGAGCTGGGCGTCCAGTATGTCCAGCAGCTGTTCCATCAGCCTGACGGACGAGCTGACGTCACCGGCATGGATCCGCCCCCGCGTATGGTTCACCAGCTCCCCGGCTATGTTCGCTGCGTTCTCACCGCTCTTGATCTACACACACACACACACGCAGCCATCCATGAATACACGTAAACCACTGGACGCCGCCAAATAGGTGCATGTAACGGGTTTTGATGTTTGCTTGAAAGGAAGAGAAAAAAATGAAGAAGACCAAGAAAAAAAAAGAAGAAAAAAAAACTACAGTGAGACTATTTTTTGGGGGTCGTTTCTTGACCTTCCCATATCCTGCTGCTGGTCAGGGAGTGGAGGGCCAGGATCAAGCCATATATGTTCTCTAATGGCTGCATTTGAATAGTCCAGTCGAAATGAGGCGTTATTCTAATGAAGAACACCTCAGTGGTATGGAAATAGCTTTTAAACAGAGGAGCCATGGAGAAATGCTAATGTGGTCAGGAGATGGACAGAGGGACAGCCTGGCGGAGGGAGCAGGGGTGGGGGGTGGGGGGCAGGGCGAGGGTGATAGAGCTGGGCCGGAGGGGGGGAGGGCGACAGGTGGAGGTTTCACCTTCTGGGACACCTGGTTGACCCAGGGGGAGGTGCAGTTACTGAGGTCAGGCCCCCGAGGGTTCCACATGACTGGCCCTGCCAAGCACTGGAAGGAGGCGATGCCTGCAGACACAGAAAGGGAGGGAGGGAAGGGGAGTCATTCAGAGAAGGAGAGGGGAAGGAGAGTAATTCAGAGATAATAAGCACTTGGTGTTGGCAATTATAAGGAAATAGATATTTTGAGAAGAGGAAAGGGCATAAAAGTATGATCAAAAAATAAAAACGAAAACGAAATGAGTTTTAAAAATGCAAGTCTCCAAAAGTGTTTAAGGATGAGAGGAGGAGGGAGGGACAAAGGAACGGGGGTAGGAGAGAGCGTGGAAGAGAAAATAGGGCAGAAGTGGAAAAGGTTAAGTAATAGAGTGTAGAACAGAATGTGTTGGAGAGGAGAATCAGAGAAGCAGGCTTTCAAATGAGCTGGCTGTTAGAACATGGTTTTGAAAGGAATGCAAATAATGAAAGCATGCCCCCCTTCTTCCCCATTACACACACACACGCACACACACACGCACACACACACGCCCCCACACACCAAAGACATCACCATCAGGCATGGTCTCTCATCGGCGCTGAATAACACCTCGAGGGAGACACCTCTCGACACCACTCGTTTCCAGCTAAGTTTTCCTGTTTAGTTAGGCGAGTTCACAGAGAGGACACCACGCTGGGATCAAACCAGGGGAGGGTCTTCCCAATGCCACTAACACAAATAGCTCCACACAGGAACGAGAACGAGAACAGGAGAGGGACAGAAGAGAGGGGGAACACAGAGAGCGCGAGAGAGGGCGCGAGAGAGAGATGGGAGAGAGAATAAGAAAGGGAAAGAGAGAGACAGAGAGATAGAGCAGAGGCAGGGAGAGAGACGAGAGGAAGAGAGAGAGAGAGACGAGGAGAGGGTTGGAGAAAGACCGACTGCAGAGAGAGGGAGAGAGATGAGATGGAGGGAAAGAGAGAAAGGGAGAGAGAAAGGGAGAGAGAGGGAGAGAGAGAGAGGGAGAGGGAGAGAGGGAGAGAGAGATAGAGACGAGGAGAGAGTGGGAGAAAGACCGACAGCAGAGAGAGGGAGAGAGATGAGAGGGAGGGAAAGAGATAAAGGGAGAGAGAAAGGGAGAGAGAGATAGAGAGAGAGAGAGAGAGAGAGAGAGAGAGAGAGAGAGAGAGAGGAGAGAGAGAGAGGGAGAGAGGGAGAGAGACAGCAGTAGAGGAGAGATGACAGAAACAACGGCAGCCGCACTTCACAGCGGCGGGGGGATCAGAGCAGACGTGGCGTCCTCTTTCCTCCCCTCCCCATTCCGCCGATTGGGTTTGAAAGCCCTGCCAGGACGGCAATTAAGCCAGCTGCTAATTTAGCATTACTGTCGTTTTCAGAGACAAGAGACGCAACGCACAAAAGCAGGAAGCTAGCAACGCAGGAAAGGGAAGGTGTCTCTTTTTTTTCTCCCCCCCTTAACTAAAGAGAGCTATTTGATGCCTGCATGTTTGAGTCATAGTGAGTCATAGAAGCTAGCATGAAGGGAGGTGTAGCCCCTGTGTTGTTTGCTCTTTCCTTTTATTATTCCCCACTTCCACCGGCTATCCCTGTTTCTGTGGGAGAGGACAGGCTTTCATGTAAGCTCCTCTGGGAGTGAGCCTGCTGCCGAAACCAGCGCAGGGACTGAAGTAGACAACACAGAGGTGGAAAGAAAAACTGGAGCGGGAAAGCACTAGTGAGAGAACACCCTAGAAAACACACAAAAACACGCACGCGCGCGCACGCAAAATACCCTCCTTCCCACGCAAACACAGACTCGCACAAACAGCCGTTTACCTCGCAGTCCTCCTCGCGCGCTGGGGAAAAAAAACAAACGCGTGCGTGTGTTCCCCTTGGCGCAGGTGATCTCTTACCGAGAGACCCCTTAGGGCACGGCCGGTCCACCGTCTCTCCCTTCTGGGTGGCAGGCCACTGCACGCCCCGGGCCAAGCGCGCCTCACACGCGTGGGGCTCCGGGCCCTGCGGGGGCCTGGGAGGGCGACGGGTCACCGGAACGGTGGCTGTGATTGGCCGCAGGTCTGGCCCCTTGTTGATGGAGCTGATGGGGTGCGAGGTGGGCGCCAGTGGGCGGGTGGTGGCAGGGATGGAGCTGGAGGTTAAGGGCTTGGCCGGAGTGGTGCTGGACACCTGGGTGGTGGTCAGAGGGCCTGGGGGAGAAAGGGGAAGAGAGAGAGAGGGAGGGGGGGGGGGGGGTTGGGGTGGAGGGCATCAGCAGGGAGGGGAGATGTGGAAGAAGAAGGAAACAGATGAAGAGTAGGAAGGCTGGCTAGCGTCAGAAGTCTCTCTGATGGCGAGTTCAAAAGGGAGCACGATAATAACTTATGAGCCAAACACTTTGGGACATCTCAAAGCCTTAATATCTCGACATTACTTCTGCGAGCTCTCCAGAGAGCGCCGGGAAGAGAAAAGAGACAGAAGGCACGACGAGAAAAAGGAGCCAGTAAATAATTGATCAAATAAATCACAGAAGTGGGACCCGTTAACAACTAAGTGGAGTTCTACTTCAGTATCACAACCCCGGCAACACAATCCCCACGGATCAAAACGCTCACTCCGTACCATTCTGCCTGTCTCTGTCTTTCTCTTTCTCTCAGGATCCTCATTTGACAGATAACGTCGGACCGAGTCCGATTCACAGTCGCTCCCACATCCCCCTGTTCTCTCACCCGGGCGTCAGTTACACAGCGCGAGGTAACAATCGAAACCCCAACTCAGATAAGCGACTCGACGGTAGTCCGCCACTAGCTAAAAGCTGCAAAGTCACTCTAACGAACCGCTTCGACAAACCCTTTCCCTCTCGCCCTTTTCTTTCGGCGCGACTCACTGGTGGTGGGGTCCGGGGGTCCGAACTCCAGCGGGTAGCGCAGCACGTTGTAGTTGTTCCAGACGTACAGCTGGTTGTCCCGGGGGTTGTAGTCCACGGACGAGACGTACTGGTAGGGGTTAGGGAAGGGGATGTGGACGGGCTCCTCGCGGGCGCGGTTGGTGTTGTAGGCGTAGAGCACCAGGTCGCCGCCCGCCTCGCTGTCGTCGTCCTGGTAGACGGAGCGCACGGCGTACAGCACGCCGCACGCCATGAAGGCGTTGGAGGCCAGGCGCTTGTCGAAGCTCGTCTCCCAGGTGCCCTCGAAGCGCAGGGTGTAGGGGTTCACCTGAGGGGGAGGGGGGGCGCTGGTTGGAACCGGGTCACCGGAGCAGAGGATACGGCACGGAAAATGCAATCACACACACACATCCCCCCCCCCCCCTCCCTTTTTAGTCACACCGTACCTGGCTGACCACCAGTCGGCCGTTGTTGGATTCGGTGGCGTAGATGACCCACAGGCCGTTCTCGTCCACCGCCAGGTCGATGTCCGACTTCCCCCCCCAGCGGTAGGGCGACGTGTCGTGGTAGTTGGCGTTGGCGATGATGGCCTCGCCGCTCTTGATGCGCGTGCGCAGGTCGTACTTGACGATGTTGCGCGTGCGCTCCTTGTTGTAGAACACGGCGCCGTCGTACACCACGAAGCCCGTGCCGTCGACGCGGTTCGGCAACCTGCGGGGACGGGGAGGGGGGAAGAGGGACATCCCCGATGGGAGGGGGTGAGAGACTGCGGGATCCGTGGGCGCCCTCTCCCAGGCTCCCCGCATGGACAGCCAACTGCTGACCCATAAACTGCCATTCAACACCCATCCACAGCAGCATCATTCCAATAAATCAATGCGCGGTCCAGGCACTATCTGAAAGGGGTCAGCGGGGGGGGGGGGGGGGGGGGGGCGGCGCTCTCACTTGTAGGTGGTGGTGGCGCGGGTCTGTTTGAAGTCGTCCCAGGAGGCGTACTCGTACAGCATGTCCGTGCGGTAGGGCGTCCAGGGCATGACATAGAGACGGTCGCCTGCCTGCAGGGGGTCCTTGCACCACGCCCCCGACTGGTGCTCCGCCTCCTGCAGAGAGCTGGCTGCCTGAACCCTCAGCAGAGTGCCCGGGCACACAAAGACTGGAGGAAGACAGAGGGAGGGGCAGAGGGGAGGGGAGAGGGGGGGAGGGTGAGAGAGGAGGGGTGAAGGACAGAGAAAGAGAGAGAGAGAGCGCGAAGGGAGGGAGGAGGAGCGAGCCAGAGTGGTGGAACAGGAGAGGATGTGGGAGGTGTCATGGAGATGTGGAGGATAGAGAGAGAGAGAGAGAGAGAGAGAGAGAGGGAGGTATAAGAGGAGGGGCAGCAGAAATAGACGCGAGAGATGCGAAGAGGAGATGTGACGGGAGAAAGGCACAAAGAAGGAAGCGTGGGAGAAAGAGAAAGGGAGGGGAGCGAGGTGAGATACAGTACATTATCGGATCTCAAATACAGAAACACATAAAAGCTAATTTGTTCAATGGTGGTCTTAGGATTTGTGGTTTTGTGGAGAGCTGCTGGTAATGATAAATTCGATTTGTGCCTGCGGTCGCCGCTGCTTAGACGTGGTATCTTATCTCATTCCTCTTGGCCTACTTTCTGACTGATTGTGCACTTACGTTTCCAAAAGCACTGTTCTCTTACGCAGCTACTGTGTGGTAAAACAGAACAGGCAGAGGACGTTTTGAATATTGCATGAGAGGGGGAGATATTTGGATCTCAGTCACGAGCACGGCTCACACGAGGCAGTCTGGGGTAGAAAATGTAGGTCTTGCTCAGCCCTCCCTTCCTTTGCCGTCGCGACCTCAAATGCACACACACACACACACGCGCACACGCACACACAGTGACACAGCCTCCCTGCATCCGGGCTCTGGAGGAGTTCATCCACTGGGGAAGACTGTAAATTGGCTAGCTGACGCAGTTCATCCCAGCCAGCCAAACGGCACCTGCCCTGGGACCACACATGCCTGTCACGTGGTCGGAGCCTGGGCCCGGGAGATGTACAGGGCCGAGCTGCCGGCATCATCACCACTGTGACATCACAGGGGACCCCCCGGAACGAGGGCGAGAGTCCCTCTCTCTCTCTCCTGTCTCTCCTACTGAGTTAGTCATGTGTCCGCACCACGCCAGCTTGCTCGGTGTAGAGAGAGCGCGTCAGACACCTGCTGGTCACTTTATGACTGAACGCTTCCCTGCACTAATTGGTCACTGCAGGGGCATTTAGACACAGATTACACACACACACACACCCACACGGAGGATGGACACAGGCACAAACGAGGAAGGACACACACACACACACACACGAACAAAACAACCACAAACAAGACAGCCGAATGAGAATGTTTGGTTAAAATGTGTCATGTTATTTATTTAATTCCTTCACTTTTTTGGACAGTAATGGCTGGATAATACGGGAGGGCGGGCGGAGAGAATGAGTGCAAAGAGAAAATAGACGGGGTGGGGGGGGAGTCTACGGGGTGGGGGGTGGAGGGGCGCGGGGGTCTGTCGGGACGAGAGGAGGATTTAGAGGAGGAAATGTGTTTTTCTCTCTTCCCCGCTGCTGATTGCGTGTGGAGACGTGTCGGCGCCGCGAGTCTCTCCGGGATGAGTGGGTACTGTCTGAGAGGGGCCTCAGCGGGGACAGAGTCTGCCGTCAAAACACGAGGCAAATCAAGGCCAAGCGTAAACAAACACCGAATAGCGGGCCTTTCGCACGGCGCTTCCCCCTCCCAACCCGGTTGCTCCGTGGGCAACGCGGCAGCTACAACTGTTGCGTGTCCGCTGACAGTCAAATCCAGGTTCGCAGACAACCCAGAAGGTCAAGAATAGAGCAGAACGCCCGGAGCAACCATATCTCATATACCATCTCTCGTCCTAGAAGTGGTTCAGCTAAACTGGCTCAGGGATGAATGATTGAATGGGCTGCTGTATTGACAAGGCTGCAGCGTGAGAGAGAGAGAAAAAAATACAAATAAACGAACGGAGAATGGGGCCAATGCTACAGAAGCGGGCAGGTACGAAAGAAAAAGGAGGGTGTGGGAAGGGAAAGAGAGAGAGCCCCCCCCCCTGCATGTAGGTGACCCATAAACGAGGCTGGCTTGCTGTGCCTCAAGGTAGGAGGGAAGGATACGGCAGGGCCCACGTAATTACGGGACAGTGACGCACAGTAGCATTCCCACGCAAACGCACTCCGCTAAGTGATTATGCTGACAGGACACGGGGGGAACAAAGACACCCAGCTGCACACCTCCAGCCCTCCCTGCAATTCTTGTGCACTCCATCTTCAGGTGAGCCCGTACAATGGAAGTCTCGTGACGATTTCACTTGGACGACAGTATCACAGAAGGCCTGGTTTCGAATTCAAACCACGGTACCCCCCGAGTACCCACAGCCAGTAAACATTGGTCTTTTCCAGAATAACCGGAAAGGTAACACGGACAGTGTTGCGAACCGTCCTGTGTGGGTCCGCACGTTCTGACCAAGCTGGTCTACGACAGCAGCAGGGCTGCAGTGCAGTGGGTTTTCCTCCTCCATGTTGTTCTCAGCCCTGTTTGTCTCTCCCGGTGTCGGCCCTGCCGCTGCTTATTCTAATGAGCTGGGTGTTGGGTGGGCTGGGTGTCAACGGGGCTCATCAGTGGCGCGTACACACACACACACACGTACATGCACACACTGAACATTTCTCACACTGTCTCTCCCACACGCAAACGCACACAAACACACACAGAGAGTTCAGCTTCGTACCCTGCACAGTGTGCAATCCCAGCCAGAGGGGCTTCATTAGCTCTGACCCGCAGCTCCCTGCCCCCTTCCTGTTTACCAACCGCCCTGCCTCTCTCTCTCGCTCTCTCTCATCCTCTTCACATCTTTCTCTAAAACCACTGTCAGTCTGCCCGTTTCTCTCTCTTCCTTTGTCTCTCCCTCTCTCTTTCTCATCCTCTTCACCTCTTTCTCTAAAACCACTGTCAATCTGCCCGTCTCTCTCTCTCTCTCTATGTCTCTCTCTCTTCCTTTGTCTCTCTCTCTATACTCTGTTTATAACACATTGGTCCATCCGGCCGTGGGCTCATCTCCTCCTTTCGTCCTGTCTCTCTCTCTCTTCCTCTCGTCCGTATAAACAGACTGATCTCAGCCAGGGGCAGCCACGACTGCTGAGCCCTACTACAGGCAGCTATTATAGCACCCACAATATGAATTAGGTATAAGGTATTAAGTATATGTGGGGTATTATGCACTAGGTATTATCCTAGTCCGGCAGGTTAGCCTGATTCAGGGATTAGAACAGATTGGGATTAGAACGTGTTTAGTAGCAGTGCAGATCTGCTCTGACACAATCAGCAGCACACCAATGCTGGCAACGACCACGTTGGCCAAATCTGTAATAAGACTTACCTTATCAAGGATTAAAAACCACCCAATCTATCTTTTATTCATAACATGCCAACGTGCTTATTATCGAGATACTAACAGCGAAATAACTGCCAGGAAAAATAATTATTTTTATCTCCCACAAACTCAGGTCAGCCGTTACTTGTCAGTATGGAGCTTGAACATGAACTGATGAAAGGCAAAGAATGTCCCTGGAAATGACAAATATCTTACATTTGTTAAGGAAATGACAACATTTGATTGACTGGGAATGCAATTAAAATCAACAGTGACAGCTTTGGGCTCAATTCCGAACATTCATTTTGAAGGGTTATCTTCGTATCATATCCGAGTAAGAGAGGAAACAAACATAATTGCTTTGCAATAGTCATTAGCAAATCGTGTGATGTGGTCCAAATGCCTCTGAGGTGATCACACTAAGCCCCTGGACGGGGCATGTTCTGAGCTTCTGTTTGAAGCGCGGGTCTAAAATGGCTGCCTGTGTGTATCCGAGAGAGGCCATGTTTGTCGAGTACGCGGAGTTGAGGCCCAGCCTGCCTACCAGCCTGCCCAGGTCTCTCCCCTCTCCCCTCTCCCACAGACATGGCCCGTCTGACTGCTGGGAACCTGCTGCTCTAATTGAATCCTACACCTGTTACTGGCAGGTGCACCGTGTAGCCAGCAGGGGGCACAGTGGAGCACGGCACGAAAACTCCTCGTCCATGCCGGACAGTTAATTGTCTGTAAGTAAGAGTGAGCGTATGTGTGTGTGTGAAAGAAGTCATTGGGGCTTGAGTGTCTTTCTGCGTTTATCAGCGCGCCCGAATGTTGGGGGTGTGTGTGTGTGTGTGCGTGCGTGCATGTGTGCGTTTGAGAGAGGGTAAGGGAAGGAGAGACAGAGTCAAAAAGAGTGAGAGTGTATGTGCGTGTGTCATGAGGGGAAAGAGAGAGCAGCGGAGAGAGAGAATAAATAAGTTACATCCTGTGAAATGAGAAGTAAGAGTGAGTTAATTTGGAGTGAGAGAGAGAGAGAGCGAGGTGGGGGGGGGGGGGGGGGGGGCGCTCCAAGTGTATGTCCTCTTCCTTTTTGGTCAGCAAGGGGTCAAGGCATGGGAGTAAAAACAAAATACTGGTTTCACCCACAAACACACACCTCCTGGACTGTCAATCCACACACACACACACACACACTGATACTGTATATACAAACAAAGCCCACAGTACAAATACACACAGACACACACGGGTCCCACTCTGCTGACAGACAGAGGAAGGGGCGGGCATCATGCTGGCACTTTGATCAACCCTCATGTTCTCCCCAGACAATAGCCTTCACCGAGACCGGCAGTCGTGCTGGCGATAGTGACCATTGACATGTATTATCTCCAGAGGGGAGCTGACACTGAGTGACGGCACAGGTGGTCAGAAGGCAGCTACAGCCGAGTACCGAGTAGCATCTACAGAACCACTCGACGGGTGACAGGACAAAGGCTACTGTGTCTCCGTCCGGGTATTATGTAACAAAAAAAAGCTAGCATAGACTAGCCTAGCATTGCCTAGCCTTCCTTAGCCCAGTGTTGCCTTGCATTGTGCGGCCTAGCCTAGCGTATCCTAGCCTAGCTTTTCCCGGAAGGCCCATCAGTCGCCCTCAGCCTCCTGATCTATATTCATGACCACCTGCCTCTGCCTCAGCTCCTTAGCCTGAACAATGCAATGACTTCTCAATGTACAGTCAGCTAACGCACAGTTCCCTATCTTTGGCTGCCTGCACTGAATAGAATGTTTTAGACACTGTGTCATGTGACTGGGTGTGTGTGTGTGTGTGAGTGTGTGGTGGGTCATTCGTAATGAGGAGCTGCTGCGTCTCTATAGCGACCACGCTCTCCCCTCTCTCTCTTCCCTCTCTCTCTCCATAGACGCTTAGAATCGGAGCTACGGTGCTGTTTGTCTAAATGGGAAAGATATTCTCATCTGTTTTCCTAGTTGGAAAATAAATCAACTGTACCCATACATACAATATATCTGAACAAAGCTTCCCTTCTTCATCTCTTTTCTGTCTTAGCCACTGACCGAGGGAAAGAGTAGTACAATGGACTTCTCTTCAGTCTTTTAACCTGTCAGCACTGGTGAAGGAGTAATGGCAGTGGAGAGAAGGCTATGCTTGACAACGAGGGCCAAGCTTTAAGGTCGGAGAGAGAGAGCGAGAGAGAGAGCCAGGGAGGAGAGTGCAGCCGCTGAGGTTTCGTTATCTTAGGAGGACGTCGAGTCGGACGTTGACATAACAGGTCCTGAGCTTCACAGCAGAGACATGCGCCATCTTTATTCCAATCTGCCAATCCAACTAACAGTCCATAGCGCGGTACATTGACGTGGACACGGGCAACATAGAGTCTGTGGCGTTAATCAACTCCAACCAGATCGAGGGAAGCATAGTTAGAAGACGAGTGGAGGGATGGAGGGATAGAGGGAGGACGACAAAGGGGAGGGAGTCAGTTGGTTCTCTGGTTGTCAAATGATCAGTGGGAGGAACAAGGTCAGAAAACAACTGAGTGGGTGCGAGAGTGGGGAGGAGGAGGTTTAAGCTGCTGTAGCCACGCCATGACAGGCAGGGAGAAACAAAATGGCGGTTGGAGGACAGTTGGGGAGGCAAAAAACGGGAGAGGTCAGAAAATAAAGTGCAGAGTGAAAAGCCGCACACAGATGGAGAAGAGACGGTTAATGACATTGCTGCGGCCGGTGATTCATTCCTTCAACGAAAGGATCGAGCCATGGCAACAGACAGGAAATGGCAGTGGTTAAGACAGATGTGCTGGTGGGAAAGGTTGCGCGCGTGTGTGTGTGTGTGTGTGTGGGGGGGGGGGGTCAGGGGTCATACTCTGAAAGGGAGAGTCATTACGGGCCATTTCGGAGTCCATGGCTACTCGCGGCCCCCTATCCCTCCCATGACCTCAGCCTGCCCAGAGCTCCTGCGGGGCTGGAGCAGGGCTCTCTCTCTCTAAAGCCCCCTGATTGGGGGACCGAGGCCTGATTGGCTCTGCAGAGTGCCGTGGTGTAGCGGCAGCCTCCGCTGAGGATGTGGCCATTAGCCAGAAAATGCTAACGGGCCTGCGCCACCTACTGTAGAGCTACGCTCCCCAGCCTCCACCCTCCCTTCCTCCTCCCTGTCGGAGCCACCAGGACACAGGGAAAAGGGAGGATTAAGGGGGGGTTGGAGAGTTAACGATGAGGGAAGAAGATGTGTGACATTGACAAACAGTTAATGGAGGCAGCAGAGAGGAGAGGGAGAGGGAAAGAGGGAGTGAGGGTGAGAGGAGTGGGAGACAATAGAGAGAGAGATAAAAGGAGGGGGGAGAGGAAGAAGTTTGAAGAACGCCCAGGGAGTGTGTGGCTGCTCTCGAAGAAAGATCTGAGATTGAAAACCCAACCAAAAGAAAGATAGACGAAGGAAGGCGAGAGGGAGAGAGAGACAGAGAGAGAGACAGAGAGAGAGTGATAGAGACAGAGAGAGAAAGAGAAGACACAGATAAAAAACGGAATGGAAGGCTGATTGAGAGAAGCAGAGTGCAAGTGAGAGCGGACACTGAAGCACCTGGAAATGGGAGCAACTGCGAGACGAGGGGAGTCCCGTGATCTGGGAGAAAGTTGGCCAGTTACCGTGTCAATGGGAACACAATTACGTCTCGGAGATTTGGTCATTTGAAAAAAACAACAGAAAAATGTGCTTAGGAATCATCCTGAGGAAAGGAAAAAACGGAAAGGGGGAAGGAGAAACACACAGAAAGAGGAGGAGAAGTGAAAAAGAGGAGAGGAGTCACTGGATTCTGGAGGGACCAATAGGAGATGAGGACAAATTAATAGCAAACTATATATAAATGGGTAAATAATGGTGCATGAGCAGTATGGTCAGGTGTGTGAGCCATGTTTGCTGATGGTGTACGGTGGATGGAAAGAGAAGAAACATTTGCTGACCATGACAACATGGCATGGGGTGTGTGCCACAGCATGTGGTCTTGTTTTGTAAGTTCACTAGTACATGCATGCTCATGGAAAACTGTCAAAATACTCTTGTCTTGTGTATTTTGCCAAGATAGATTGAATTGGACGTGTCTGGATGTGTATTTGTGCATTTGAAGGGTTTTGTGCATGCGTGCATGCCTTTGGGTGTGGATGTGGGTTGTGGATGTGGCTGTGTACGTGTCTGAGTGCGTGCGGTGGGTGTGACTGTGCGTGTGTGTGTGTGTGTGCAGGTGTTTGAGGGTGTGTGCGTGTGTGTTGGTCTGGCTGGTGTCATCAGAGGCAAGGTTTCAAGAAGAAAATCTGGAAGGATCTTAGAGTATTGGTTATAAGTTAGAGAGAGACGGGGGGGGTATAAAGAGAGAGAGAGAGATATATAGAGAAAGAGAGAGAGAGAGAGAGAGAGAGAGAGAGAGAGAGAGAGAGAGAGAGAGAGAGAGAGAGAGAGAGAGAGAGAAAGGGATATAAACATCAAACATGACCACTACACAAGGTGCTGGGTTAGGAAGGGGTATGAGGGGCGGGAGGGAGACAAGGGAGGAGGAGGAGGAAGGGGCGAGCTGTGGTTTTTATGTTCATTGTGGTCTTTACCTTTTTGATCCACTTCTATTCAAGCATCGGAAAAAAGAGAGATAAAGAGAGAGAGAGCAAGACAGAGAGATAGAGTTAGATCGATAGTGAGAGAGAAAGTGTGTTTGAGAGAGAGAGACAGGGAGAGAGACATAGAGAGAGAAAGAGAGAGAGAGAGACAGAGCATGACAGACAGAGTAGAGAGAGAGAAAGAAAGTAATAGAGAATGAAAGGAAAACAGGTGCAGGAAAAAAGAGAAAATTGAGATTAAATAAAATGCTGTCCTTTCTCTCTTTTCGAAGCATGTTATCTGTCTGTGGCATGGTTGGCTAATCAGAGAAAGGATGGCTCAAATGAAAAATGAGGAGGGAAAATGGCCTGACCTGGGTTTTACCTCCCTTTTCCATTTCAGCTTTACTGTAGCAACAATCCCCCCAAAACACTGTACCAAAAACATACACACGTAACCGCTACATAGCATCCCCCATTTCAGTCTAATCACCCAATCCCTCCATCCCTCATTTCTTTGTCCATGCCGCATCTCTGGGACCTGTCAGGGAGAAAGAACACGGCGTGCATCGGAGTCCTCTTCAGCTGTAGACTAAAAACAAAGAGATAGAGAGAGAGAGAAACGGAGAAATGGGGGATGGTGGGATGAAAAAGATGGTTGGATGTAAGGACTGCGAGACCTCCCTGGCTCGGCCTGGGATGTGCTGATGCTTGTCCGAAAAAACGTGTATACCGAGGCTGTCGGTCACTTTGAAGGAAATGGTGTTGTGGACTACTCTCTCAGAGCAGAATCTGGAAGCTTTCGGCCACACCGCCCTGCCAAACCCTCAGTCCATCGACTGGCTAATCAATGAGGAGCAGCTGGACCAAACTCGCTTATCGAAAGAAGAGAGAACAAACAGCAGAGGAGGAGGGAGGGGTTGACAGAGAGGACCCGGCCAGCTCGAACCCCCCTCAAAGAAAGAAAAGAGAGACAGAGAGAGGGAGGACAGACGCAACCCTGTCTGTTATCCACCCAAGGCCCATCACAGACAGTACTAATCAATAGCCAGTGTGTTCATCCACTCGAAGGTCTGACCATGCCATGTTCCCTCCAGACCAGGAGTCTTGGTGGGTGTGTCTGCCAGCGGGGGGGGGGGATGTCTGGGAGGCCCAGGAACAGCTGGAGATTCAGGCAGGACCGGAAGAATCAAAAGGCCTTTCAAATTCTGTTGTTGTTGTGTGTTTATGTGACACATGAGTGACACGTGTGACTGAATTTGTCTGTCCTGTATGTGTGTGTGTGTGTGCGTGCGTGTGTGTGACTGTCTCTCGGGAGGAGACGTGTCAATGCATGTGCCTGGCGTGTTACCGCTGCGAGCGTGTGACTGGCGTGTGACTGGCGTGTGACTGGCGGTCCCTGGAGAGTTTTGCGATGTCATCAGGAGTCTCGTCAACACCGCACATAGCTGTCTGTACACGATATATCTCATGAGAGAGTGAGAGAGAGAGAGAGAGAGAGAGAGAGAGCGAGAGAGAATGAGTGAGAGAGGGAGAGAGAGGAAAATTTAGAGGGAGAGAGAGAGGAGTGAGAGGAGAAAGCGAGGGAGAGAGTGTGAGGGAGTCAAAGATGGAGAAAAAAAGATGGAGGAAGACAGACAGAGAGAGAGAGAGAGAGAGAGAGAGAGAGGGAGGGGAGAGAGAGAGAGAGTATAAGTATATACAAGGCCATGATTTACATTGATGAATATTTCTCTAATTCTACCGTTGCTCTGGCAATATGAACAATTGTTGTTTTCATGCCAATAAAGCCCTTTGAACTGAACTGAGAGAGAGGGAAGAGAGAGAGGGGGGTAGAGAGAGAAAGCAGGAGCGAGGGAGCGGGGAGTAAAACCGTCCGGAGCAGAGGAAAGGTAGAGAGGCTCTGGGGCGGCAGCACAACAGAGCAGCCCTGCTCTGATCTGAGTAGCAGATCCCAAGCTGTGAACAACCCCTGGTGAAGACAGGAGGAGCGGCAGCCGTCTCCTGCCGCAGGGGGGACGAGCTGCGAGGGGCGGGGGTGAGAGGAAGGGGAGGAGGGGGGCAGCTTAGAGCCAACAACCCCCACTGCTGGCCCATCCATTAGACCTTGGAGGGCTGGGGGAGGGGGGAGGGGGGGTTGGAGCTAGGACCAGGCTTCCCTCCACGCTGTGAGAGCAGCGTGGAGGACAGAGGGAGCCAGGACTGGTAAACACACACATGGTTAGTGGGCTGGGGGTCTGCTGGAGTCAAGTCCCTGGTGGAGACTGACGGATCTGAATGGCTTCCTGACACCCCCAGAGGGGGGGGTACGGAGAGGCTTCTGTGCGTCCTGTCTTCAATGTCCTATTAACTGTGCGTGTGGGTGTGTGTGCGTGTGTCCGTTTGAGGAGGTAGTGGTGTATGCCATGATAGAAAGAGAGGGAGAGAGAGAGAGAGAAAGCGAAAAAAAAGAGCGATTTCTTTGGTGATAAGAAGAGGGACGAACAAGAGAGAGAGAGAGCCTTTTCCCGACTCGCCCGGGTCTTCAAGGGGGTCTTCGTTCCCTGAAAAATACGCACAAAGCAAATTCACACGACACACAGAGAGCAAACGCGCGCGCACACACCAAATCCCCCCCCACCCCAACACCCCCCCCACACACACACTCAGTATGAGAGGATCATTAGCAGAGGGGCCACCTGGCTCTTTCTGTCTTATTCATTCAGGCTTTATATCAAGGCCCTCGTGTGGATAAACCATTGCTACCCCCCTCCAAGCCTGCTCCTACCCCCCCCCCCCTGCTCAGCGCTCTTCAGAACCCTATCAATTACTCCCACACTAACAAGCCCGGTGAATAGAACCCAGAACAGAGTTCACCCACACACACACACCTGAGGAGCTCTTCCTGCTCTCCCCTTCCACCATGGGGAGGAAAAAAAAAACATCATGTCCGCCTCAACCCCCCCCCCCCCCCCCCCCTCCACCAATCCTCCTCTCCATCTCTGCCTCTCAGTCTTCCCATTTTTCAGAGGGGGGGAATGAGCATTCCTCACGCCGGGCCCGGACACGCCCAGTCGCTTGTCATTCACCGAACATTTATGAGGGAGATACACGACTAATGGTGTCCCTTATACATATTAATACCGTTCTCCCTTCCAGCAACATCAAAGGATTTGCTTTTCCCTGGTAAACTTGTCAAATGACAACAAAATAACGCCTCCCGCTGACAAACTCGCCCGGACGAGTCGGCTATCATTTGCCGAGGCTTTTGTGTCCAAAAGGAAACGTTTCATAATGAATAAACCCGCATGAATACATTGGAGTGAATCAATTTCATAAAGTGGAACAGTGGTCGGTGCTGATGCAGTCCACGGCCACAGTGGACAACGTGGAGGCAATTTAGCCGCGTTCTCCAGTTACTTGCCCGGTGAATATTAACCATACGAGGCTCCGGTGATGAAAGAGCAGCGCGCGGCACCGCTAACCCCTAATAGGCCTGGCGTAGCCAGCATGGCTGCTGGGGCTTCATTAGAAATCAATAATGATGTAGTGCTCCGTTCGGAGGGAGTCGGAACGTCTACGGTGTCTCCGCGGTGTGTGTTTACATGGCTTCTAAGCTGGGGGTGATCTATGTCGGGATTAGAGCGTAAGACTTTTTAAAGTTGCTGGATGCAAACATAGCGCCGTATCGCATCTCTTAGAGCAACAGAAGCCTCTGATGCTGGAGCCCAGTACCAGGGAGGCTTTCCCCTGACAGTGTAAAACGTGTTGCCCTGCCATGAGTTTTGGCTTTTGGCTCTTTTCTGGGCGGCGCAAACAAAGTGACGTCGCTGGGAGGGCCTGGGAGGTTTTGGCGCCGCGAGATACAATGTGACTCGCGGGCTGTCGTCGCGCTAGGCTGCCGCGCTCGCGTCCGAGTGCGTTCGACGGGGCTGGCGTCGACGCGACTGTCGGCGTCACCTCTGCGATTTAGGTGACTGGCGTCGCGGCAGCCTGTGTGACACGCCGACAAAGGTTCCTGTCACACACCGGCACGCACCCGTGCCTCGCACGCGACCGTGCGATCCGTCGCAACAGCCGACAAAACGGCCCCTCAGACGGCAATCTGCGGATCCCTCACCTCTTGGATAGAGACAAACAAACAAACCAACATATGTCAGCCATAAAGACTCCATGACGCCCCGGGTTCCCAGTCAGCCATGAAAGATGGGGCATTACCACAGCCATTAGCAGCAGCAAATTCAATTAATCTTGACAAATCTCTGAGGCTGAAGCAGAGCTGAGGCTGAGAGCAGCCACCCTCTCTCCTGGTAATTAAAAGTGTCCGTGTTGACTGGCGCGTACCGCAACTGGGTCTGGGATGGCATCTCCACCAGCTACTCTATAATTGAGTCAGGTACTGTTTAGTCTGCCGGCGGCACAGCCCAACAACTCTAGAAGGAGTGGAACATCAGGGAGAAGAGGAGTGGGGTGTGGGTGGGTGTGTGTGTGTGTGTGTGGCGTCTCTCCACGTGAAGGGGGAGAGGAAGGACCAGGGTAATTGGCTCTTCTTTGTCATCTCAGACAGGCAGGAGGTTTCATCATAGAGGGATCAGCTTCCAATTTTCTGAGCCCCACCATCCTTCAGACGCAATAAACAACGTCTTAAAAATAGGGGAGGAAAAAAAATGCAAGTCAGCAGCCATTTAATCACGCTTCTCATTGCGTCTGGGTGAGAGATAGGAGGCAGGGCGGAGCGCTGCCGTGTGCACTCAGAAGGAAAAAGACTGGTCCGGAATAAGTGAGGAGTAGGGGCCCTGTTGGCCAACAATACAACCACTCAGACGACCGACGGTCACATGAGAACTGTGATCCCACTCAGAGCTACCTAAGGGCAGAGGCCTGGTGGTGAGGGAGACCGGTACAAGACGAGACATTACCCACAATGCTTGGGATGACGCATGACCATCCCACGCAGGAGTGAGAGCTCCTTCTACAGCAGGTGAGGCGGCGATACAAGTCTACGGTCTGCCTAGAGATAATCTACTGTGAGTGTGCGAGCGCTGAGCAGGGCAGAGTCATCGACTCCTGGGGGCGCTAGAGGGACAGGCAGCCAGGCGGGCAGGCTCCCCTGGGACTGGTCACCTGGACCATACAGGTCTGGAAGAGGGAGGATATTTGGAAGGGCACCCCCGACCTGCAAACAAAAGAGAAAGAGGAAGAGGAAGACACAGAGGATGGGAAGGGAGGGCGAGAAATCGATGGGAGAGAAACTGCAGGCGAACAAGGGAGAACTGGAGGGACAGATTATAGACAAAAAGGCGTGGATAGGGAGAGAAGAGGGATATTCAGACAAGAGGCGCGGGGAGAGAGGAAAATGTTTGAAGAATTTTCAAAAGAGAGAAACGTGAGAGATCGTAATGAGGAGAGAAAGAGGAGGGAGGGAGAGGATGCGCGAAATTTCAGAGTGGAGGTTAGGGTGTTAGCGAAAACACTTGGATGTTTCTTCGGCACGTCAGGTGGTCGCTCCCTGGGAAAAAAGCAGAAAGGTTCACCCCGCAGACATCTCTTCCCGCCCTAAACCCCAAACCACCCGACCCCGAGTCGTCTAACAGCCATCCATCAAGCCCCCCACCCCCCTCTCCCAACAGACCCACCTCCCTCCCTCCCTCCCTCCCACCCTCCCTCGCACCGCATTCCTGCTTCTGCCCTGTGGAGGGGGGGGGTAGGGGGGGGGGGAGTGAGGCAGCCCCCCCCCAAGAGCACTCCTGCACAGTGAGGGGATCAATGCTGAGAGTAACAGCACATGAAGGGGAGGAGGGGACACCGTCTGACCAGAGATTTTCACATGAGCGAAGCTCCACACAACGCCGTAATCCTTTTCTGTGTTTTGCCAGTGTGTTTCAAGGGGAGTGTGAAAGTGACAGTGTGCATGTGCAACCGGGGTTTGTGTGTGCGAGCGTGCGCGCGCGCGTGTCTTTTTTTCTCGTGTCAGTGTGTGCCATCGTGTTGGTGTTTGGGTGTGTTGGCGTGTGTCTGTGCTTGTTTTCTGTGTGTGCGAGGGACACGGCGTGTGTGCGCGCGTGTTGTCACACCTGCCACGGAGCTGTGAGCAGAGCCCGTGCAATGTGACTGTGAGTGTGGCGGTGTGCGTTACTGCTGTGATCGCCAATAAAGACTGACCCCCTTGTTGCACTGCCTGTGTGAAGTGCTTATCTGGGGGCCTGTGTTTGTGGAGCACCTTCCCCCCATGTGAAAATCTCTCCCAGCTGCCGGAGCGTCGCACTGCTGATGGAGAAAAAGGGTTTAGCTGTGTGTGTGCGCGTGCGTGTGTTTGTGTGTGTGTGTGTGCGTGTGTGCGCGTGTGTGTGTCAGAGAGAGGAGCAAGAGCGAGAGAGAATGTGTGACTGTCTGTCGGTCTGTCCGGTTTGTCTGTTGGAGTGTGTGCGGGAGAGAGCGGTGGGAGGGTTTTGAATGCCAGTCGGTTGTTGAGGGCTGGGGAGTTAGGTGGGGAGAGAGGGGATGGGGGGGTGGGGGGGGGGGTGGCGAAGGGGGTGAGGGGGCGGGGGAGATGGGGGGGGGGGGGGTGGGAGGGGGCGTCTCCGTACTCACTGTAGGGGACACACTCATACTGGATCTCCAGGTACTTGTAGGTCCCAGGACAGGGGTCTGGAAACACGTCGGACCCTGCGACCACTACACACTGGGTGCGGTTGTTACACCTGAGAGAGGGAGAGGGAGAGAGACAGAGAGAGACACAGAGAGAGAGAGAGAGAGAGAGAGAGAGGAGAGAGAGAGAGAGAGAGAGATAGAGAGAGAGAGAGGGAGAGAGAGAGAGAGAGAGAGAGAGAGAGAGAGAGAGAGGGAGAGGGAGAGAGAGAGACAGAGAGAGAGAGAGAGAGAGAGAGACAGAGAGAGAGAGAGAGAGAGAGAGAGAGAGAGAGAGAGAGACAGAGAGAGAGAGAGAGAGAGAGAGAGAGAGAGAGAGAGAGAGAGAGAGAGAGAGAGAAATCGAGAGAGAAATCGAGAGAAATCGAGAGAGAAATCGAGAGAGAGAGAAAACAAGAGTGAAATAGTTACAGGTGGACAGAAGGTGACGGAGAGCAGAAGAGATAAACGAGGACATCATAGACAGAACAATCGAAGAAACTACATCAGAGAGAGAGAGAGAGAGCGAGAGAGGCAGGGAGTAAAACAGAGAGAGAGAGAGAGCGAGAGAGAGAGAGAGAGGCAGGGAGTAAAACAGAGAGAGAGAGACGAGCCAAAGAAAACACCTTTGGGCTACGAAACGCAGAAAGCACAGGTCGGACGGCGGCAATTTCACACTAGACTAGATCATGTGACAGCTGGAGCCCAGGGGAGCAGCGAGGGAGGGGCAGAGGCAGGAGGAAGGGGTGCGGAGGAGGGGAGGAAGGGAGGGGGAGTGACGTAACAGTCCTTCCTCCCCTGGGGGATGGCGAGAGGGAGCAATTAGAGGTGAGAGAACTGAGAAGGACATGGGCGAGGGCACATATGGTCTAGCGCTGCACGCCCGGAAAACATCCATGGCCTCAGAACACCCCCCATCCAAAACGGCGCGGGCGCACACATACTCGTTCTTCCAGCCTAATCCCTGCCTCCCCCCCCTACCCCAGCCTTGACGCCATCTCCCTCCCCCCCCCCAGCTCCCTCTCATCCCTCAATACCACACATTTCTGCTGCAGTCTCTTTATCTTCCCATCAGTGGTCCTCTCCAGCCCGCTTCCTTCCTCTCCCACCCCCCCCCAAACCCCTTCCCTGCCACATTTCTACACCTCTCTCTCTGCCTCTCTCTCCACCTCTCTCTATCTCTCAATCTCTCTCTCTCTTTCTCTCCACCTCTCTCTCTCTCTCTCTCTCTCTCTCTCTCTCTCTCTCTCTCTCTCTCTCTCTCTCTCTCTCTCTCTCCCTCAGTTCCTCTCCCTCCATTACTGCGGTGATGGATGGTGGGGAGAGGGATTCCATTGATCTGGTCTCGTAGGAAGCAGATGCGGAGCACAGTCAGAGAGAGCAGCTGCAGCCTGGCCTGCACATGCTATCTTACGACACGTCCGCACACACACACACACACGCAAACAAACAAACAAACGCGCAGAATCCAACCAAACGCGCAGAATCCAACCAAACACACAGACACAAACACACACACACCAGTGCGGAAACTACTCACTGAAAAACAACATTCAACTAACATAAGGAGGAGTGTGGGTTACAGAACAGATATTAACCACCCACCCACCCACACACACACCTCTGTGACATGATCTTGAAGGCGTCCGGTAGGTAACACTGGACGTTCTCCATCTGGAAGGGGTCCGCGTCGCAGATCTTGTCGTCCGTGCGGCCGTAGTTGGCCGTCTCGATCATGATGACATCACTTCCGGGGCAGCGCAGCTCGATGGGGTAGCCCTCGCACGCCAGCTCCCGACGCATCAGGCCGAAGGGCATCGCCGACCGACTCAGAGCTGCCGGGCAGAGAGAGAGAGAGAGAGAGAGAGACAGAGAGAGAGAGGGAGAGAGAGGGAGAGAGAGACAGAGAGACAGAGAGAGAGAGAGAGGTTCTTATCAAGCACCATTAACAAGCACCCAAGAACAGTATACAATGCCATTAGTGTAGTGCATATTGGAGAGACATGTTTGGGAGTGACTCACGACACGAACAACAAAATGCTACGTTGTGGACCTGAACTTCAGAAAGACCGGAACTTTGCCACGCTTCTCGGTACCACCATATAAAACGAGTGGAGCCTTCTAACGTGTTCCGTTAACAAACTCCCACACAAGTATAAACACACACACACACACACATGCACCTACACACTCAGAGCTTATAGAGAGTGCAGCTCTGACACATCGCTTTTTAAAATAGCTCAGCTTGTTCTCCTAGCAGACGTCAAAGTCACCTGTGGAGCCTTCCAGAAGGAATTGAAAGAGAAGGAGAGAGAGAGAGAGAAAGAGAGACAGAGAGAGGAGCGAGAAATAGAAAAAGGCGAGAGCGAAGGGGAGAGAAAGAAATGGCGAGAGACAGTGGGAGAGAGAGAGAGAGAGAGATTGAAAAAGGAGAGTGAGAGAGTTCATCCAGTCCACGGCGGTGTGGTGTCATTGTGAGGCCCTGTGTGCCGCCCCACCTGTGGCGTCTGCCATTTGCACGCCCACTCATGTTAATCAGGCTGCTGACGGGGGGGGGGGGGGGGGGGGGGCAACACTGCCTGGCGGGTGGAGCCAGCAGACGGCAGGCTCTTTGTGGAGAGGGCTCGCAGGGCCACTGGGCCGCGCGGGGTTAATCGCTGTGCTGGGCTGAGAGGGCTGCGGAGAGGCGCGGAGAGACTCTCTCCATCTCTCCGTCGCCAGAAGAGCTCTCCAACCGCCTCTACCGCCTCGGTCAGTCCTCAGTCACGCACAAAATGGCCGCCGCCTGCCCCCCCCCGCCCCTCCCCCCCATGTACCACACAGCAGACACAGGGCCTGGGAGAGAAGGATCCCCGGCTGCAAAGCTCTCCACGGGCGCTGAAGTACAGCCGGTACGTAACGAGTGGAGCCGTCCCTGCGGATGAAAGCACGGCCGGCTGAAAGCACGACGACCACTGCAGCTGCTGTCCGTGGTGCTGAACGACAGGGACGAACACGCCCAGAAGAAACGACGCCCGGATGAGCACAACGAGCAAAGTATGCTTTGAGCCGGTATCAGACGGTCTGCAGAATGCGGCGTGTGCGTGGCGCTGGCCACAGTCCTTCAGGAACCGAGAGGCAGGTAGAGCCGGTATCCCTCTGAAGCAATCCCCAGTCGGCATGGCACACTCACTAAGCCGGCCCTGCCTGTGATGGATAGAGCCCTATCTCTGCTGAACCAGACTGGACCTGAGAGCTTCGGCAGTCGCTCATCCCCCACCCGCCAGAACACGCACGCGTCCGCCCGCCCGCACGCACACACACACACTCCCTTCCCTAGCTAGACGGCCTCAGCGGCAGGCTCGAAGACAGTGGCTCTCGCTCCAAACCACACAGTGGCAGGCTGTTCGCGCTGGCAGCCATGGGAGACGCAGAGCTTAGGTTTCAGCCGCTGTCCATTCAGGAGAGCTGCCCATCAGGGTCAGCGTCAATGTCACTCAACGGAGACATGCTGCGAGTGCGCGGCTAAATGACTCTCCGCGTTCGCAGTTGCTCGTGTTTCTAAATGCCACCCATTCACTCCCCGTCGGGGCTCGAGAGTTCCGCTGTGTGGCTAAGGTCATTAAGGCCGAATGACTCGCTGATTCGAACATCATATCCTTTGTGCCTTTCGCTCGTGAACGCCGGCCCTGTACTACGATATAATGCGCTGATCAAGACACGCACACACACAAACAGCTCCCACACAAAGGCGCACGTGGTTTCCCCCGCGCGCATACATAATAATGCACACATCCACCCGTTGACATGCAGACACGGGGACGCACAGTGGGATTAGCGTGTCAGTGTCAGTGTGAGGGCCTGTTATATTCGTTTCCCCCCGTGGTGCGAGTACACAGCTCCGTGCAGCTGGCCGGCGATTAGTTCACCACGCCGCGCGCTCAGGAGAGCAGAACTGAGCCGGGCAGCGGGACGCCAGGGGCCCCGATCGCTCCTCACACGTTGTGGTCCCACACCACAGGGACATTAGGCTGCACTGGTGGGGGGGGGGGGGGGGGGGGGGGGGGGGGGGTGTGGGGCAGATCGCAGGTTGCAGACACTTCACATTGGAAAAACAGTCGTTTGAGCGATGTGTTCTGTTCCGAGTTCTGTTTCCGTGTTATTTCAGTTCCCTCGTGGAATTTTAGCGAGAGCTGTGACTTCGGGGTTAGGGTAGAAATGTGAACTTTTAATAGAAAATGCTGACTATTGACACCCTCTGTAATGCTGAAAAAAAGGGTTTTACAGTAAATAGTAAGTAGAATTTTTTTTGGCAGCAGTAAAAAGAAAAACACACACAATCACACAATCCCCTCTCACATTATACAAAGAAAAGTAAAAAAACTGGTATTCTGGATATAAGATGAATCTGTTTCATACAGTATGCAGTATACCGTTTTCTGAACCGACAATACAGTTGCAGAAGGCTTGTATTATCTGCGGCGAGATAGCCAAGGGGCGTAGATATTTATCAAGGAGCATCTGTCAGGGAGCAAATGTGTGTGTGTGTCTGTCTGCGTGCATGCGCGCGTCTGTGCCTTTCCAGACTGGTGAATCAGTCTGGGACCTGGGGAGGAGCTGGGCAGGGATGACTTGGTGCGACTGGACAGCTCTAGGCAGTGAGTGTCCTTCACTCTGCAGGAGCCCGGCCCTGTGTCAGAGCCTGTGCAGCCAAACACATGGCCTGTTATCCTTCTCCAGGGGCATGCTTGTCATATCTGGATGGAAGTGTGTTTGTCACGGCAGGCATGTGACAAAGACGGAGCACAAACACTGGCACACGGTGCGACTCCCGGTGACTCATGTGGTAGAGCACACCGCCTACTGTATCGATGGCAACAGCTGGTCTCTGACTGGTAAAGAAATAATTGTCCCCTACAGCATCGCAACACATTGTGTTTCTGTAGTTTCAATAAATGCACACACGACTCCCGCCCCTCCCCCCTACACAGACAGACACACACATACACAGTTACACCCTCTACACAAGGACACACACACACACACAGACTCAGAGGACAGGGTTCTCATGTTACTCTGTGCAAACACAAAAACACACAGAGGCACACACATACACACACACACACAGACACACTCCTTGAACAGGGTTCTCATGTTACTCTGGGCCAGAGGGTGTGAGGGATCTGGCTGGTGGCTCTATAATGGAAGCTTCATACTAATTAAGAGCAGGGGAGATGACTGATTGGATGAGACTCATTATCTCAGTGCAGTAATTAAGGCCTGGGGGCGGAGATGGCAGGATGAAGACTATACTGACATGGTCTCGAGAAAGATGCCCAATGATGTCACAGGCCCCTGAGAAAAGGCATGGGTCTCACACACACACACACACACACACACAAGGTAATGCACACACACGCACACACACACACACACACACACACACACACAGACATACACACACAAAGGTGCAGAAAGAAACACATGGCTATAGACTGTTATGTCTATAGATCAAACTAAAGACGACAAAGATGACTTCTAACAAAGTTCAAGAGAGAAAAGTGCCAGCATCTCGGAGAGCGACCGGAAACGACTTGAAAAAGACAGACTCATAAAAAGATTAAAACTTTCATTCGGGCTGCATTATGTTCAAAGTCAAACATGAAAGCGTTTAAATCCTTTCCAGAGACAGGCTCATTGTGACCTTGTCTGTTTGCCTCAGTCACATGACTGGGATGGTTCTGTCTGAGCTGCTGGCCTTCCAGGCAGGGTGACAGACAGACAGTGTGATAGCACGTCTGCTATTGAGCTGCTGGAAGAGATTATACCGCAGGAGCTCTGGGCCCCTCTGGCTGGCTGGCTAACTGTCTGGCTAACTGGCTGGTTGGCTAACAGGCTGGCGGGTGGCTGACTGGCTGGATAACTGGCTGGCTGACTGCTGGCTGGCTAACTGGCTGGCTGACTGGTTGGTGGCAAACTGGCTGGCTAACTGGCTGGTTGGCTAACAGGCTGGCTGACTGGTGGGTGGCAAACTGGCTGGCTAACTGGCTGGCTGGCTAACTGGCTGGCTGATCTGATGGCTGATTGGCTGGCTGGCTGACTGGTGGCTGGCTAACTGGCTGGCTGGCTGAGGGCGCGCTGCAATCCTCCCTCTTAGACCTGCTGACTGTTCCACTGGTTATCTCCTAATGGCTGTGCCGCTCATTAGCATAGCCCTGGAGCGTAGCACCAGAGAGGATTTCAGAGCCAAGAGGGTCTTGCTCCCTGACGTCTTCCTGGACCCAGACTGAGGCGGGGCAGGCCAACCGATGTTCCAGTCATTGGATAGAGCAGAGAGGTCTTTTCTTTGGGATATTTCCAGAGCGGGCTGTCTCTGGTCCTCTTTAACATCTTTGGGGAGGGCTTTAAGCACAGTGTTGCTCTGTGAGTTAGTTAGTGTGGCGAGCTGGCTACTCAAGCGTGCCCTGTCACCGCGGAAGGGCCCGGAAACAGCGGCCAGAGCTGTCACATCCCGACAGCGCTGAAGCAGAGAGGAGAGGTGACATCCTGAAACAAACAGGGCTCAGTGTGTGTGTGTGTGTGTGTTTGGGGTCTGTGTGAGGTTATGTGTGTGTGTATATTTGGATGGCTGACACGGTGATCGGTGGGGTGGGGGGCGGGGGTCAGGGGGGTGGGGTGGACATTTAAACGAGTCCGCAGAGCAAGGCCCTGCACAGACAGAGCGGAGGCCAGGACAGACGAGATGAGACTGGAGAGTCACCAGCCAAGGGTTGGGGGGTCAAACCATCGAGCAGTGCCAAGATGAGACACATCCACCATGATGGAGCCAAGTCAACCAGAGATATGGAGAGAGAAAACGAAGGACAGAGAGAGAGAGAGAGAGAAAGAGAGAGAGAGAGAGAGAGAGAGAGAGAGAGAGAGAGAGAGAGAGAGAGGGGTTGTTAAAGAAGGAGAGAGACATGTTGGGCTCTCGGTACAGCACAACTCCAAGGTCGTACACACGAACACAGCTAGCCAGAATGACAGAAAAACCAAACACACAAGCTGGCCCCAAATGTGTACACGTCACATGTCTGACCCTCTCCACACAGTCTCTCTGCACCAACAGCCTGCCGGCACCCCGTTTCAGACGGGCTCCAAACATTACATCACCCACACCCGCACACACACCAACATCACACACACACACACACTTACATTATCCATCATTTACTCCCTGTTCCCACGGACAGACTTTCAATGGAGAATACAGCAGAGAGGCAGAGTAGGGATACTGTAAAGACTAGAAGGAACCACTGGTACACACACACACAAGGGGGGGGGGGGGGGGGGGGGGGTGTAGGGGAGACAGGACGTGCTCATACTGTCAAGTACACGTCACAGTCAGCCCCATCACCTAATTATGCAGTAAAACAGACCCAGCAGCAGAGAGCAGCGTGGCCCAAAATAAGACACAGCCAGAGCCCTTAAAAGCACCAGACCCAGTGAATATATCCCTGTGCTCCCAAGAGAGGAGAAGTGAGATGCAGGCCCCATGCTCGGCCCCCTCCTCTCCCCCTCCTCTCCCCCTCCTCTCCCCCTCCTCTCCCCCTCCTCTCCGGCAGCTCTGACTGCACACCCAGACCCACAGCCTCAGAACGAGCGGTGGCGTGCATGGGAGGGAGGGAGGGAAGATGAGAGGAAGTGGGGGAGAAAGGGATATAGACAGAGAGAGAGAGAGGGAGAGGGAGAGAGAGAGAGAGAGGGAGATAGAGAGAGAGAGAGAGAGAGGGAGATAGAGAGAGACAGAAAGCAAAGCAGAAGAGAGACGCGAGTGGGAAAGTGACAAGCAAACGGGGGGGGGGGGGGGAGAAGGAAAGCACGGAGAGAAAAGGAGAGATAAAGGGGGAGGAGAGATGCCGGGGAGGTAGAGAGCGAATCATTGGAGGCCAGCTGTCAGAAAGATGAGTGTGTGTTTGGGAGAGGAGCAAGTTGTATCCAGAGACCTGTTAGGAAGGATGAGTGTCAAACAGAGGCCCTGCCTCTGCATTAGACACTTAATTAACCTCTATATACTCTCATCCACTGGCACGTCTGTGTGTGTGTGTACGCTCGTGCTTGCGTGCGTACTCTCTGTGTGGTAACGAGTCTATCTGTGTATGCGTGTTCCCCAACGTGTGTGTGCAGGTATACCTTCATGTTTTTACTGTACGTTTTTGGGGTTTAGGAAGTGTGTGTGTTTCTGTGAAACAGGCCCAGTGTTTGTAACACTGTATAACTGTACAGTCATGGCAAACTCAAAATTGCCGTCCTTTCTATCTTGGTGTCCTTCCTTGCGTATACATGGCGTATACATAAACTTTTCCCTCTTGCCCCCCACCTTCCACCTTCCTCCTCCTTACCTGCACACCATCCCTCGATCCCTAGTCCAATTTGATCCAGAGCCTCTCTAATTTTGTCCCTCCCCCCCCCCCCCCCCCACACACCTCTTCCTCCGCTGGCTCCACTCACTTTCTTCTCTCCCTCCAGGCCTGACCCCTTCCTAGCACATTTCTCTCTCTCTATCTCTCTCTATCTCTCTCTATCTCTCTACCTCTCTCTACCTCTCTCTCTCTCTCTCTCTCTCTCTCTATCTCTACCTCTCTCTCTCTCTCTATCTCTACCTCTCTCTCTCTCTCTCTCTCCAGTGATCTCCCTCTCTGAAGAATTGCTGAACCAGCCTGCCCTTGCCTGGCAGCTGTAGGCTGCTGCTGGTAATTATTAATCTGCAGGACAGACAACACACAAACACCCACACACATACCTAGTTTGGATCCGTGTGCACACAATCTGCGACATGCACATGGATCCAAACATAGACAAATGCAGGGACAAGCAAACAGACATGAACGAGAACACCAAGACAAACGAGGAGTTGTGCTCATTCACAAACAAGGCGGGCAAACACGCTCAGCGCAAAACAAGCGCACCCGCCAGGGGATGCCGAGAGCGCAGAGCAGGTAGCCCTGTGTTACGACACATGCGCTCAAACACAGCCCCGTGTTCAAGGTGTCACGTGTCCCCACCTGTCAAACACAGCACAGCCACACCTGAACATAGACGGTTTCGACTCAAAACAAACAAATCCGCACACACGCACAAACAATGGAGTATGGTGGGCGCCCCCCCTTCAAAGGATGATTTTGAAAATGCCGCCGCCACCCCAGCAACAACGTGACCCCCCCCCCACACACACACACACACACTCATACACACAATATATGTTCAAAGGCCATCCATTAACCTTTCACTCACACCGGCCTCTCTGTGATCTAGTGCTCTCAGCCAAGGGGCTTTGAAGAGCACAGCAGCCTCACTTGGGAAGGACAGGGGGGAGGGAGCGAGGAATGGCGGGTGTGAGAGCGCCAGGGAGCGCGGACGGTATGGAGGAGGGGAGGGTAAATCGAGGGTGAGGGACGAGGAGGGAAGGAGAGAACACGGAGGGAGGGGCGAAAACGAGAGAAGCGGAGGAATGGAGGACAGGAAAGTGGCGGAGGGGGTGCAGGGGGAGAGGGGCCAGAGCAGAGGGATGTGAGGGGATGTCGTGAAGCAGGGGAAAAGGGGGGGGGGGGAGGGTGAACGAGGTTCACGGATGAGGGGATAGGGGAGAGAGAGAGACAAAGAGAACAAGCTGAGAGATTGGATGAAAATGAGAGGGGAGTGTTGGGGAGGGAACTGGGGAGCAGGGACTGGAGTTAAGGAGATGGAAACCAAACGAGATAGCAAACAAAACAGAGAGGAGAGGGGGGGGATGCTGGAGAAAATCGGGCTTTTTCTATCTCACTGAAACCAAATGCTAGAACAGCAATATTCGCCAGCGGTTCAATTTGTAATATGTGCCGGTGAGGGATGCGCGTGCAAAATTAGAACCAGCTCGTCTCATATTTCTGGACAAGATAAGTATCTTAAAAGCTAGATTACTCTACCTTTATTAACAGAACAATTGCACTGAGCTTGTGTCAGCCCCATGTCCACATATAGAGGAGCAATAAAGGAGTCCTCTGAGGAACAAATATGCATATAACAGCTGTTTCCCCAACCCTGAAATAACATCGAGCAAGCAGCGAGGAGTGAGAGGGAAGTCAAAGTATAAGGTAAATGTCGGTTGGGAAAAGTCTGTCAAACGACCCAGAGTGTTTTTTAGAGGAGTAATATGACAAGGCTTAAATACATGTGAGATGAGAACAGATTCGACCAGTCAGCACTGGCTGGGCACCACTGCTCCAAAACGACACCTACACACACACACACACTCTCGCAGCACTTACACGAACACACACAACAAGCACACGCACACACACACACACACGGCGGCTCACACTGTGCTAAATGGAAGCCTTGTGTCAGGACTTCATCATGCACAGAGCAGCTGCCTGCCTTGCCTGCCACATTAGGCAGTCCTAATGGGCTCTCGGTGTAATAACACGTCTTTGGAAGGTTGTACATTTGCAGCATTGTGTGGAATCAGCGGGTCAGTGTTTGTCAGGGTACATATGTCAATATGTTTACAGGCGAAGGAGCGAGGGCATAAAAAGAGAGGGGGGGAGGTTGTTTGTATGACTCTCTGTGTGTGTGCGTGGTTTTGTTTGCCTGTGTTGGGGTGTATTTGGGCTCAAAACAAATCATTTTCCTTGAGTCACTCCCTGTATTTTCGGTGTGTTCCCTTGCGTTCTATCAGACTGGCATGTGTGACATGTCGTGTACATGTAAAACCCCGTTCCAGCTATATGGGAGAACGCTCGGTGCTGCCGTAGCACAGCTCTGATTGGCCTTCAAGGGTTGTGTGGCGTACCAGAAATAGCGCTGGCCTTAAAGGGATACGCACGGCAACAGGGAATCTGATTGCCCTCATAGAGACGGTCGATACATAACTCCTGAAACCTGCACTCCTCTGTACCTTTGTGTTTGTGTATGGTCGTATATGTTGTGTGTCGTGGGAGCTATCGAAGGATTTCCCCACCGTGCCCCCATCCCTATGTTAAGTCTGCACCGCAATCATAGAACCCACCTGCTCCTCGTGTCACGTGCCTTGTATTGTATTCCATGTGTTTTCCTGCTGTACATCTGGTGTTGAGGAGTGTTGTAACGCTGTGCAAGATGTAGATGTAACCTACGTCAGGATTCAGACTGTTATGAATTCACTGTAAATACAGTAAAGAGGGGGGGGGGGGGGGGGGGGGGGGGGGGGGGGCGGCGGCTGTCTGTTGGGTGAGAAAAATGAGTTGTTGTTGTGTGATGTTCGAGTCTGTCTCGACGTCTGTGTGGAAATGTACCCTATTTTTGTCTCTCCCTCTTTTCTAAATAAATGATCTCTCTGACCTTCATGCTTCAGAGAGACTTCGCGAAAGACATTACTGCCTCCTTGATCCGGTCATTATTCTTGTCTGATGTTAACCTCTCTCCTGTCAGCTGACTGACAACTTCAGGATAAAATCCCAGAACCCAAATCGATGCCACACTGTTGGTGGAGACAAACCTGTTTATTCCACGGTGTATATGTGGCTATTTGTGTGGTGTGCTGTGAGTGTGTGTGTGTGTGTGTCTGCGAGTTGGTATGCGTATGCCTGAGAGTGTGCATGTCCATATCTGTGTTTGATGTGCACAAGGGTGCTCACGTGTGTGTCTGGAGTACCATAGGCGGCAGTGATTGACGAAGCCGTCCGAATAGGTTTTCCTAATTTTTGGCAAACTAAATGTTCGTCTGAGCTCTCAGCAGAGCACCAGGCAGAACACAGATAACACTCAATTGATTATTAATGCATTATTAATACTTCTCTAGTGCCAGCCTTCACAGGCAGCTGGAGGCTCTTATGCACACTACACACACACACACACACACACACACACACACACACACACACACACACAGAGCACAAACCCCAACACAAACACAAGCAGCTTAGTGCCAGGGGCCAAATGTGTCCAGTGGAACACTGAGTGCGTCACATAAATCCGATGCAGCAGAACCTGGCAAATTAAAGACAGAGAGAGCACAACAGCAAGCAAACACCCACTCAAATTAGAGCCACACCTGGTCAATCAGACTGGGAACGCTGAGCCAATCCAAAAACACACACAGGCGGGCGCGCACGCGCGCCCACACAAACAAAACTATTATCGTCTTTCCCCAGTCTTTTCCCCACGTTCCCTCGAGATGATCTCCCCCCTTTGCATGTTCCTTCCTCCCTTCCCCCCCTCCCTCCTAGGGCAGGGCTGGATAGAACGCAACTAACTGAGAGGACACCAGATGGTGTGCTCTGGTCTAGGTGGCACGGCACTACCGGCTAGCTTAGCACCCCCCTCCCACCTCCCTTCTCTCTTACACACCCGCGCACCCGCGCGCGCACACACACCCTGCAGCACCACTGTGGGCCCAACCAGGTCACCTGCTGCCAGGGTCACACCAGCTGGCACACACACACGCACGCACACACACAAACTCTACATGCCACATTGAAAGGGGTCACACATATGGTATCGTTTCATGCACGGATTCCCTCCCTCGCACGTGCCACGGCTTTCCGACACACACCGATGTGACAGTGAATCACATGGAGAGCCGCCCACACACACACACACACATCATCAAAGAATCATAAATGAATGCTCAGTCAGCAGGATCCATGTTGTTTAAACCTCCGTTAAGCAGCGTCGGTCGTGATAAATCACCACGGCGACTACGGTTGGGGGCGGGGACGTGTCCCGTGCTGCCGCGCCGAGGAGGCGAGAGAGAGAGAGAGCCGTTTGTACCTTGAGCGGAGGGGGCGATGTTGCTGAGGGTGATGACGCAGGTGCAGAGGATCCACACTGCCAGCGCCATGCTGGTGGCTGGGCTGAGGGCCGGGGACGGGGCCGGCAGGGGCCGGGTGAGGTCAGCAGGTACAGGCGTTGGGAGGGAGCTCCTCCACTCACACCCTCGTTCGGAGGGCGATCCTGTAAAAAAAAACGTTCAGAGAGGGAGGGAGAGAGGGGGAGAGGGAGAGAGAGAGATAGAGAGAGAGATGAGAGAAAGAGAGAGAGAGAGAGAGAGAGAGAGAGAGAGAGAGAGAGAGAAAGAGAGAGAGGGAGAGAGAGGGAGGAAAGACAAACGGGAGACGGGCGGAAAGAGACGGAAAGAGAAAGGTCATGTCAGGTAATGAGTGATTCACCAAAACGCTTTCAACAATCTGCTAACGTCGAGGCTAAACGGATGACTATGTAGGGATGGGGAACAGGACAGGAGGCTCCCCCTGTGGCGGTCAGGTAGAATCATCTGGCGGGGGATGTGAAGAGCTGCCATTTTGTGCATGCTGGCATGGCAACAGCTGTTTCTCCAAGCAGCTTATCACTAGTGTTTGAACGCTTGATTGGATGAGACAAGGTACATATGTAGGTAGAGGACGGTCAGCAGGATACTAAACATACGGGTGGAAAACGTGGACCGGGGAGAGCGAGAGCGTGCGTTGTGTGTTTGCGTGCATTTGCAGTCTTCGACGCAGAAAGAGAGAAACCGCGTGCGCGTGATTTGGTAAGCGTGCGTGCCGAGCAAACGTGTGCGTGTGCCAGCCCTGTGTGCGACGGTGGACAGCGGTGACTCGAGTCAGTAGTGCCGCGGGGCACGCGCATCTCATTTGCCTAATGAAATAAATGACATTCCGGAACTTTCTCTCTCATTTGTTGGTACACCCTGCCCAAGGGGGCGGATAGAGAGAAAACCACACTATATTATGAGATGTAATATGGCGAGTGCCGAGCCTGCGTGCGAGAGAGAACGCGCGCGTGTCGAGGCGACCGAGAGGATCTACTTGATCTCTCCGACGCCCATCTGTCAGTTTGATCTTCGTACAGTGCACGTGAATTATAGAGTACATATAAAAACAGCGTACGCTCACAGGCACACACACACACACACCGCTCTCATTACTGTGCAATGCTTGTACGGCAGGCAAGATGACAGGCCCAGAGCAAGTGGCCTGACTGCCCCCCCCCCCCCCTCTCCCCACCTCCATCATAAGTGATTCTGCTTTCCACCCTTCCCTCCATCACCTCCCCCCCCCCCCCCCCCCCTTCCTCTGACCTTCTCTGATATTTACCCTCTTCTCCTGTGGCCAACCCAGTGCCGACCGACCTGCGTGTGTGCTTGTATGTTGGAAAGACAGGGAGAGGAAGGGAGAAAGAAAGAGATATTCAATACAATAAAGGCATAGAAAGAGAGAGAGGGGGAGAAAGAGGGGGAGAGAGAGGGAGAGAGAGAGAGAGAGAGAGAGAGAGAGAGAGAGAGAGGGAGAGGGCGGGCGGCACAAACGCGCATCTGCACATGTCCCGCATTGGGCCTTAATGTGATCTTGTTTGTAAACACCCTGTTTGTGGTACGGCTGAAAGAGTGGGACACACGACACAGGGACAAAAGGCGAGAGAAGAGAGACTGCTGAGCCAATGGGGACGGGGATGAGTGCTGTGGCCTTGGGTACGTGCCCTCCCTCTCTTCCTCTCTTCCACACTCCCTCCACTCCCCTCTTTCTCTCTTTTCATCCCTCTATCTTCCCATCTGTATTATTAATGGTCAGAAACAGGTCCCCCCCCTCCTGTGTGACTGAGTTCTGTCTATTTTTCTCTGGCTTTTGTAGTTGTTAATAAGAAAAATCTGTCTTTCAACCCGGCTCTTTTGATGCTGCCCCTGACTGCACCCTCCACAATAGCTCTCCTGTGGTCTCCGCAGATGAGGCGAGGGAGGGAGAGAGAGAGAGACACAGAGAGGGAGAGGCAGGGAGGGAGTGAGGGAGAGTTCGAGGTGGAAGTAAAGAACAATGGAGGGGAAAAAGAGGGGATGTTGTAAGGTCAGAAGGAAGGAAGGAAGTGCACAAATAATGGGAGCGACGAAGGCAAAATTGAAAAGGGACTGAAGAGAGGAGGGATGAGAGAAGGAAAAAAAAGAGGGCAAAGTGTGGACATGGATGGAGAAAGGAAAGGAAAGTTCTCCAAGGACCGAAGGGATCAAAGGAGGAGAAAAGGGAAGCATAGCAGAGTGTTTCTACACCCTATCTGTCACTGTCTGTCTGCCCTGCCTGTCTGTCTGCCCTGCCTGTCTGTGTGAGGGTCTTGGGAGGTAAGAATCAAACCCTTGCTTTTAATCTCCCTCCCTCCCTCTCTCCCTCTCTCTCTCTCTCTCTCTGTCTCTCTCTCTCGCCCCTTCGTCTCTCTCCATCTCTCTCGGCCCCTTCCACTAGATCCCTCTCCCCGTATCGAGGGGGAAGACGCCCGGAGCCAGACACTGACCTTTTGATCAGATCATATCCAGCATGATTATCATCACTGTTTCTCCTCCCATGGACAGCACCATCACACCCCACTACAGACCAGGGAATTCAACAACACAGTGAGTGAGTGTGGATGTGTGTGTGCGTGTGTGTCTGCGGACAGACATCTGATGTGAGAGCAGAGAGCAGTGGTTGTGTACTGTACAGGAGCACTGATGAAGCCCTCTCATCTGGCGTCTGCTGTTCCTCTCGGCTGTCTCCGACGCTCATTCGAGGCTGCCTTGATCCCAGGCAAATAACCTCATTATGCACTTTTTATTGGATCATTACTGTAATCACTGGGATCATCATGATCCATCTTTGGAAACAGACGCGCTCGCCTGTTTTACACATGCCGAGGGGTTCTTCGGGAGAGGCGACGGGGAGTTTGGTTCATCCGACGTGCCACGCGGCAGAGGACACCTTCTGCTGGGTCCCTGTTCCACCGTGTTGGACCGACGTTCCTTGTATGTGGACCACTGAGTGCCAGCTTGTGGTCAAAAGCTCAATAAATCCACACGAGTGATTGGACAGACAGTGCATCTTCAAAAGTGATCTCACCCCGCCCGCCAACGGCGCCTCGCACAGTGTCTGCTTCATGGCAAACCCCACGGTCACGTCATTAGAATATCAATCCCTTCAAGATGGCGGGGGGGGGGGGGGGGGGGGGGGGGTACTGTATGTTGCGTAAACAAAGGGGAGCAGGGCATGACAGGAGGGATGGGCGAGGAGAGGGGAAGACAAACAAACTCATTTGCGTCGATCGAGAGAGAGAGAGAGAGAGAGAGAGAGAGAGAGAGAGAGAGAGAGAGAGAGAGAGAGAGAGAGAGAGAGAGAGAGAGAGAGAGAGAGAGAGAGAGAGAGAGAGAAGAAGAAAAAAAACGGTTGACACTCATATATTATGAAGGCCGGTAAGCTCACGGGGAGGAGTCGCTGTGTGTTAGGATGAAGTGTCGTCATTTGGCACGCTATTAGGATTGATGTTTTCGTCTCACAAGTTCTCAGGAAAAAGGGAGGGGAGCACCCCAAGGCATTTCAAGGATCTTGCAATCATGTCAATTGCGGGAAAACGACGACGCCCCCTCCTGTGAATTAGTGTGGCGAAACGAGGTAAAAAAAATACATACAAAATACAGCACATTCCCATTGTGGTGGAGGAGAGCTCGTCCGGGATGTAAATGTACCCGAAACCTGCTTGGCTGTAGGCAGGCTCCGCAGTGTTGCAGCTCAATTATTAGATGGGCCAAAAGCTCGAGACACCTGGCTCCATCTAGGGGCCTGGGGGTCCTCGACGTAACCCCAGCATCGACATCGACAGCTCCAGAATGTAACCCTGCGATCCCTCATCGCGGGTGCAGAGCCTGAGTGAGTAATACAGGGAATTGTGACCATAAATGTAGATGAGATATAATTCATTAATTACTCCTTCACCCCCGCAAAACGAATCACTGTCCAAAAAACCCGAATATGATTATCCTACTTTTCGGTCCCCAATGTAACAGACATACCATGAAACATCATTACCACCGCCATCTGTGTCGAGGCTTCACAGAGTGGGAAGTCGAATCTGGCTGTGCCTTTACTGTCAACGCAGCGTCGCTGGACGCCCAGGTATGTGACAGTTGAATATAATTCAATGATTATGCAAAGGAGTGAAAGTGACGATTTGGACACACTTGCCACTGTTTCCGTGTGTGGAAAAAATCGCCCATTAACGGGGTGCCAGGAATCGGATTCTTCTGGAACGGAAAAGTGTTTGCTTCGATCGCTCAAGGAAAACTGACATGGAGTCCCGTCCTCGTTCTCCTGCCAGGAAATGACAAGAATAGGAACCCGAAACAAGCGACTGTACCCTCTCTCTCCCCTTCTCTCTGTATCTCTCTCTCTCTGATTGTAATGTGTTGTACCAGCTAGCGTGCAATATCAAATCAGCTTGTCTTACGCTGGCCGTGATGAGGCCCTCTTCCCCTCCGCGGGCCACTCTAATCCGATTTGGCGAGGCTATCGCTAGGCCCTCAACATAATGCATGTGCTCATAACACTGACACCTCCCATGTCTGGCCCATTAGCATTGACGCTACGCTCCTCTGCAGTGTTCCACTAAACACTGTCCCATTCACTCAGGGCTGGATAATGCTATTATGCTAACAGCAACGCTAGCCCATTCAGGTCAGATCATGCCAACAGTCCATTGAACAGTCCGTCGGTCTATTAAGAACAGACCGCCCGCACAGGACTGTCTCCGAGGTAGCACACGCATACACACGCGTGGACACGCCGCCTTGTGCGCGGACCGTCGCACGCACGCGCACGGGGTCCATCCCGTCTGTAATGGCATCATTGTGGCGGCCGTGTGCAGATGGAACATCACAGCCCTTGTAATGGCCTGCGTATTAGAGCCAGTGTGTTTGATTACTGGCTCTGGGAGAACAGATACGGGCCTGCCACGTCGACGGGGAATACGACTCGCTCACCAACGGCAGCCGAGGGGGGGCGGGGGGGGGGGGGGCTTTTTGAAGAAACGGAGAGAAAGAGGAGACATAAAACCAGAGGAGGACTATAATGGAACTCTGCTCAGAGGAAATGCTAATGAGGGAGAGGAAACTGCAGAGCGGCAGAATCCAGCAGAGGGATATCAAACACAGCTATTGTGACTGTCAGAGAGGGAGGGGGGGGGAGGGGGGAGAAAGGAAGGAAGGGGACGGAGAGAGAGAGCCCTCCTCTCTTCACTCAGCAGACTCGCCCGTGCCCCTCTCTCCCTCTCCAAAAATCTACAGTCCTCCGTGAACCCCAAACTCACTCGCCTCTCCTCACCTCGAAAAACACTAAACTGCCAGCCGACGACTGGATCCCCTGCTTCTGCAGGGCCTAAGCGGGCACCCTCCCTCTCAGGCCGGGAAGCCAATTGAAGCCCAACCTCTCAAGAGTGGCAGTCGACAGAAACCAATAAGATGGAGCGGTTCAGCTCTGCTCCCCTGGCTTCCAGCGACATGCTGCAGGCAAAGGGTGTGTGTAACAGCTGCGGTGTTTCCGCGTGTTTCCACAGATAGGCTGCCCTCCCAGCTCACTCTGCCGCTGTCGACATGGCGCTGGGGGAGGGCGGGCGAGCTCCCAGAATGCCCTGTGATTTATGGCGGGGAGAGGGCAGAGTTGGGGAGCTTGTCACAGTTTATTATTACTGATGCAACAGGAGGCCACGCCACCGTCGGCCTCGGGCCGCCGCGCCACGCTCGAACGCCGGCCACCAGGATGTGACCTCAGCGCCCGCCTGTCTGCTTCGCGCGGCGCGGGGTCTCAGTGGGCCAGAGGATGCCATTTGCACAGGTGCGACCACTGTCGGGACGGCTCCCCTTCTCCGTCTCTGTCTCTCTCTCTCTCTCCCTCTCTACCGCTCTCCCGCGCTCTCGCCCCCCCTCCACCTCTCCTTCTGCCTCCTCTCTTTCCGCGCCTCGCTGACGCGTATTCAAATGAGCGACGCCCTGAATAATTAACCATAACCATTAAGCCTAAACCACAAGGAGAGTGATCGTGAAGGTTGGCGACATTCATCTTATGAGCCGGAGCCACCGCCAATGGGTTCATCATTATTCGGCATGCTAGTGTTATGAAACAGTACCCCCGCTAGGCTCTGTCTCTGCTTCTCCACGGACGCCATGTCTGGGTGCCAGCGGTGGCCTGTGGCTGGCATCGTGCCACCTCGTGTGCCCCGTACTCCGCTAGTTGGCCTCGGATCCATCTTCATTAACAATGGAGATACTTTGAACTTGTGAGTGCGTGTGTGTGTGAGAGTGTGTGTGTGTTATTACAGTCTATTCATGTAAAAGACCCATCAGACAGTTCCATCGCCCCCCCCCCCCCCCCATCTCCACCCGCTGCCAGAGTGTACATGGTACAGTACCTCGACAGCAAGCCCCACCCCCCCCCACAAACCACCCGCTGTGAGACCATTCTACTGTTGCCGCGTCTCCCCGCATTCCCCTCCTACTCCCATAACAAGCAGAGCTAAAGACTTTAAAAGATAACTCATGCTCGCCTCTAATTGGAGACGGCGGATCATAATTGTGGGTGAATGAGACACTTGTGTTTAGCCAGCGCTGGGGCCCTCGTTTAAACAAACCCATCCTCTCCCTCTCCCTCTCCCTCTCCCTCTCCCTCTCCCTCTCCCTCTCCCTCTCCCTCTCCCTCTCTCTCGTTCCCCTCCCTCTGTCTCTCTCTCTCTCTCTCTCTCTCTCTCTCTCTCTCTCTCTCTCTCTCTCTCTCTCTGACATTGCCTAGCTGTCCTAGAGGAACACTGATGTACTGCACACCCCTCACACATGAATACATACAAGCTAGGTGCGCTCATGCATACACACAGAATAGGTCCACACACACACACACACACACACATAGATGAGCCCACCGGAGCACCACATGTGTTGATGACCCACTTTAGATCTGTGACACAAAGTGGGGCAAGGATCCAGAACAAAAAGAGAGGATGACATTTAAAAATAGGCTGACATTCATTTTCATCTCTTTTTCGACGGGCATACAATAAGAGCCCCCATCCTGTGTCAATAACACCATTAGCTAATGAGTCTGTCAAACTTCAATGCACTAGCTGGGATTCCAGATCTCCAGCTGGAGCACCTAGCCTCCTGGGGCAACTGTGTTCTTCTGGTGCTCGTGCCTCTATAGCACGACGCTGTTCACCGGCTTACCTGTGCAGCGTTTTTCGTGTCAGATGCAGGCGCGGGTTTGCATTTGGGCGTTTGTTTGCCCGTATGTGTGTGTGTGTGTGTGTGTGAGAGATGTATGGAGTTTGATGGCAGTGACCCCATTCTGCCTGCCAAGGTTACCAAGCTCTGGGACGGGCAGAGTAGGCACTGGAAGATTCTGACACAGCAGGGCTGTCGGACTTGCCCTAATTCTTACACACAGACATCACTCCATCGCTCTCTCTCTTTCCTTTCTCTCACACACATGCACACACACACAGACACTTTGAGAGACACACAGACACGCGCACGGACACTTCAACACACACCCTCACATTTCCTACAAAGTGGCAGCCTTCAAAGTCATCACTCAGGAACAGGCAAAGGAGGAGACAGACGGGTCTGAATACACACAGACACAAACGTGCAAGAGCACGCTCACACAAAGGGCACACAAGTGCGAGCACACACACACACACACACAGTACACATGCTCACTCTTTCACCCGTACGCCCACACGCAAACACCCGCTCACTTGTTCACAACCTTCGAAGCGATCACTCAAGAGCTGCCAAAGAAAAAGACGGACAGCGTCGGATGACGCACGCATGCATGCCCACGCTGTACACAGCCACACACCTGCTCTGCCCAATGTAAACTCCTAACTGCGGGACGGCGAGTCCCAATTAGCCATTCGCCGTGGCCTAAACCGCTGAGTCGGTCACGGACCAATGACTCGCGCCTGTCTGAAAACAGGCGTGTTCCAGTCCAGAGGTGGGTGTGGAAGGAGGAGCCACACGCGAGGCCCCCGGCAGCAGAGGATTGTGGTGAAGCCCCTTCCTTCTAATCCTGGGACACAAACACACACACACACCCACGTGCACACACTCCTGACAGCAGAGCCACAGGGAGGGGGGGGGCTCCCGGCTGTGCGGGCAGCCACCGTGTCCGTGGAATAACAGTCCAACATCCTTCGCCAGATCCTCTCCCCTTCTCTTCCTCCTCCCCTCGTCACACACGTCTTCGCAGCACACACACGCGCACACACACACACCCCGAGTGAGTGTGTTCCCCCGAGGGGGGATGGGTCTGTGGTGGTCTGGTTATTATAAAGAAGCCGTGGGAGACTGAGCCCACAGCACCAGTCAGCCAGTAACAGGTGCTGCTTTCCACTGTCTGCTCCTGTTAATTACCAACAGTGTGGCGCTGGAGTGCTTTGCTGGGGCCTTCGCACGAGGTGAGCGCCCGTTAGAGCATGGACTGGATCCAGAAGGTCTGCTTTGCCTCCTTTCCCCGACGCTCACGCACGGAGACGCACGCGTCGACGCGTGCACGCGCGGGCGCCCAATCCCACGCACGTACACTTGAAACGTATTGAATCGCGTAAACGCGCACACTCACCCTATTCCCTTTCCCCTCCTTTTTATTTCGCTTTTCTTTTCTCTCATCCATCCCTCCCCCCCCGCTCCCCCCCCCCCCCCCCCCGAGGCTTGAGTGCATCAGTTCATCGACACATTCTTTTTGGCCGGTGGGTCTCCGCGGAGCCTCGTGTTTCATGTGACCTTTTTCCCCCCCTCTGTTCGGGGAGTCTCAGGCGTCTGGTCACTCTGAATCACTCCCTGCTACTGCCTTTGTTGGGCCCTTACACACTCCGTTCCACTGAAAGAACTAAAAAAAATATATAACAAAAAAGAAGAAGTGAATGAAAGGGAACATCCCAAAACACCGGGCTGGGATCCAGGACTGGAGCAGGTTCCTATTCATACTCGTTGACCTCGGCTCCCTCATCTCTCTCTTCATCCTGACATCATTCTGCAGAGTCCTCCCCCTCCTCTTCCTCATCCTCGGCGCTTCATCAGATCCTCGTTCTACCCCTGGAACTCTTCATTCCTATCAATAATAAAGCTGTTTTTGACTGGGCTCGGGAAGGGTCCCAACCAATCAAACAACGCTTTACACTCCTTCCAGGGGGCTATCGCGGTCCAATGGGAGGAAAGCTGGAGCTCAAATGAGATCAAAAGTGGGCCTGTGTTCTGAGCTCATTCAAAGACTGAGTAAATTATTTAGAGGGCACACTCTGACTGGAAATGCGCCTTCCACCGACACAGCCTTGGAGTTCTGTGGGGTGGATTGCTGCCCAAAACAAAATGGTTTCTTTGGCGGGAGAGAAATGCAAATACAATGTGATCGTGTTAGTTTAACATGCTAGTAAACAAATTATTTATAGGCGCCATTTATATGTAAATGGCAAAAGGCCTTCTCTGTTTGTATCTCACAGCGATGTAATATTCTAAAGCAATGGTTGTAGATTAAAAATAGATTATGCTAACAATTAGTCTCCATTAGTGATCTGTTTCTATTCCATTGATTTGATTTCACTAATTGAATGGAGCAAGACGTAATGTTTATTGAGCACACTATATATATACTAAAGCTTCTCTAAGTCTCTTCTTGCATGCTGCTTTTTTTTCCCAGAGCTTTCTCTGCATCTACAGAGAAGGGGTTGGGGGGGGGTATTTTTTAAGCTTGGCAAAGGGGGGAGGTTCTCTCCCTCTCTTCCCCTCTCTCTTCTTTTCCTCCCCTCTTTCCACCCCCCCCCTATCCCCTCTGTCTCCTGGCCCTCTGACCTGCTCGGGTCTCACGTTCCTGACTCCTCTCTCAGCTAGCGGGCGATCGATGGATGGATCTGACTTCACCCTGACTCAATAACCCCCTCATGCACATCCTCTTCCTCGTGTGTGTGTGTATCAAGGAAGGAGGCAGTGTGTGCTTTTTGGGTCTTTTGGCAGAGACTGCAGTGTGTATCTGCCAGCTCCAGTCTATCACCCCAGGGCCCAGAAGTCATGGCAGTGAGAAAACAGATTGATTTCTCCCCCTCCTACGCACAAACAATTAACTACACAGCGCTCAATTAGACACACGCTGCAGACGCCTTCAGACAAGCCCTTCCCCTGACCCCCCCTGGTCACCGGTCTTCTCCACCATCCTTCTCCATCACCCTCCAGCCAAAGGTACTAGTCTGTGGTGGAGGATGTTTGGGGGGGGGGGGGGGGGATGTTTGCGGTGGACGGGAGGGGAGTTTTACAGGAGTGTTATTGGTATGCATCAACCATGCGTCTAGCAAACACATCTTCACGCCGAGCAGGCTGATTCGCAGCACAAAACGAGCGAAGATTATCCATAATGATGTCAGCAGATTGTTTTTTCATTATCGCCATCGTTCACACACTGTTCTTAGGCTGACGCCTATTAGCTGAGTGGATTGGCTTTGGATGCTAATTTGCAGGCAGGGGAATTCCAGTCAAGCGTGGGACCCTCTGTATCAGCCGTGCCCATGTCCACCTCGGGGACCGATATCTGCGTGGCGCATGTTGATCCGCCAGGAAAGAACAAACAAGGTTCTCATTCTTCCGTCAGCTTTCTGTCACTTTTCATTTCTCCCCCAGAAACACACCACTGAACAGCATCTGTCCGTCTTTAACTCCCTCTCTCTTTGTAGCTTTTTCCCCTCTCCCTCTCCCTCTCCCTCTCCCTCTCCCTCTCCCTCTCCCTCTCCCTCTCCCTCTCTCTCCCTCCCTCTCTCTCTCTCTCTCTCTGTATTCTCTGCCTTGCTCTCTCTCCTTCTACCTCTCTTTCAGAACCTCCATTTCCACCAGCCGAGTAACACGCCTGACCTGTGTCTAAATCAATAGTCTGTCTAATATTGTAATCAAACATCCATAAATCCAATCAAGAGTTGTAACCCCAAGCTAAGTAAACAATATGATGAATTACAATCAGTCTAATCTTTTCAGATTTAAGTAAATAGACAACTATAAATTACTGTAATTATAACTGAATATCATCATTACGGAATAATGCTATGATCATCAGGCTGGAGATGTGTTAGGGTCATGACTGAGCAGCAATCAGCAGCAGCAACGAAAGCTGTGCTCATCTCAAGCTGTTCTGTTTCTCCGACACCATTACTCCGACAGCACCACGATGGGCCCCATCTCTCACTTCCTCTGCCTAAGGTTGTGTGTCATTCAGGAAACAGTATGAAAGTAAAACAGGTGAGACAAGTGAGAGTGTGTGTGTGTGCGCGTGCGCGTGCATTCGTGTGAGAGGGAGGGGGGGGGGGAAATGGCAGAATGGAAGCAGAGTCTTCTGTGAGTGTTCACATAGCTCTAATTACCGCTCTGCATGTCTGAAGTCTGACTGAAGAGATAACACCTGAAGTCGCTTCTCTCCCTCTCCCTCTCCCTCTCCCTCTCTCTCCTTCCCTCTCCCTCTCGCTCCCTCTCTCTCTCTCTCTCCCTCTCTCTCCCTCCCTCCCTCTCCCTCTCGCTCCCTCCCTCTCTCTCTCTCCCTCTCTCTCCCTCCCTCCCTCCCCTATGCTGTCACACTCGCAGTGTGAAGTGAGACCAAGTAGCGGTGTGTAGGCGTTTGCGTCCTCCATGTCATGACGCTCCACTCGCTTCGCCCAGCCTGCCCTTATATGGGCGGCGAGTGGCGGCCAATGTTTTCACTGATGTTTATCCCTGTCATGCCTATTGAACACGGCTTATGGCCCGTGTTTGATATTAAATCCTGTGCTGTTGGTTCGCTGGTTGCTCCACTGATCTGATAAGCACTGGAAGCAAAGCAGGGTGGATTTCACTGGCCTTAGGAGTCACATGGCCCTGATCCACACTACCGTCGAGTACACTGTCATCGCTGGCTCCCCCAGTCCTACTCTAGCCAGTAGGCTAGCAGGGAGAGCATCCATGTCCACATTATTACCCCAGGGCTCCTCTATGTCCCTACACAGCGAAGGAATCATGCCACAAGCAACGCGCCATACAACTGCTGGTGCTATTTTGGCTGGAGTAACTACAACACTGTGTATATTCCACAAAGCTTTAAGTGCACATGAAATATTCACCGACGGGAGTGTTACAGCTGTATGCCGCGCCGGGGAAGCTTTTTAAGGTCAACTCGCCCAGATCTCTCCCCCCCGAAGGCTCCCGGCCTATTTCCCACTCCGGCTCTCGTTCCCTCCTCCTCTCCCTCTCCCCCCCCCCCCTCCTCCTCCCGGTGTCTCTTCCCCCCTCACTCAAAACACCCTCTCCCCCGTGTGTCCCATCCATCTCTCCTCCGCCCCTCCAGTCCTCCTCTGCCCCCCAGTGCCCCTGCAGTTAGGCCTGCTAAATCTGACCGGGGCCCCCGTCAGCTCCCGACCGCAGGGCGCTCGGGAGAAGGGTGAGTCATCTGGATCAGGGGGCTTGTGGGCCAGCAGTTTGGAGGCCTGACTGGGTCTCCGAGAGACTGTTTTACATTACAGAGGCATCCGCACGGAGGACAGCTCTGAAATATTAATCACGTTAGAATTAACCGAGCCGTCAATCAAACCCATACATAGTCTGCACCCGAGGCCACTATCACTGTCATCTGGAGGACTCCCTCTCCTCTGTGCTACGTTCGATCTGGAGGAGTCAAACTTGCGGGGCAGACCACGCGACACGCACAGACACAGGCCCGCGTCCCCGTAGGGACCGGATCGCCCCCCCCCCCCGTCAACAAGCACAGGGTACGCACAAACGCCCGAGCGCGTCGGTGCGCGCGCACGCGCTCACTGACGTGCGCGCCCACGACCAAGGTCTTCCTCCGTGACCTCCAGACCTCGGTCCAGCAGGACGGTACGTCCGCCCCCTCATCTCCTGCCGTCCGACCCGCACGCTCACTCACACATTTGGGGCTGGCAGGCAGCTCTGTGTGACCCCGGCCCGGGAGACCTGAGTCAGAGCGTCAACTCCCTGCGCCCACAGAACCCCTGAGCTGAACCGCTGTGACATCACAGCGAGGGCCCTGATGGGTCTCCAGATGGCTGTCCTGATTGGACGGTTGCCCAGCCTGTGCTGGTAGAATCGGGGACACTGAGACGGCCAACTGATCCGGCCCACCTGCACTGTGTGCTACACATGCATGAAAACGTACACACACACACACATAAATACACAGACTCACACACAGGCATCCACATGTACTACACACACACACACATTTAGGAAGTTTTAGTATTAAGGTTAGTATAGTCATTTATTTATGCTATCTGTATATTTAGGAAGTTTCACTTATTTAAGCTCAGCATAGATGTCAATTATGTTCTGTGTACTATTTGTGATGTTATGCCAGGTGCTTGCGTTGTCTTGTCTTAAGAATTTCAGTGCCCAGTCTGACCTTGTGTTCTGTGTACCTGACAATAAAAGACTTGAACTTGAACATGCACGCATAAATACACAGACACTCATGTAAATATTCATACACAGGTATCTTAAGACACATATTATACTCTATTTACAGAGTGCCCACAACAATTACCATTTTCACCCATTGTCTCCGATTCTGGATTGCTTTTAGAGAGCTCTTGTCGATTGATTTTAGAGCTTCCGTTTTTGACGATTATGACCCTTTAAAATGTAAGTGCCCTTGTTTAACTTAGTCTAAACGACTCTTAGTCTCTGCTCGGTGGGTCAGACCCCATTCCGGCATTTTCCGAGCACTGCCATGGGAGATATAAAATGAATGAGAGCACAAGGGCATGAGAGGAGGAGGGAGGGGAAACAGAGAGAGAGAGAGGCGGGGGGGGGGGGGGCTAGAGAGAGAGGGGGGCAAGAGAGAGAGACAGAGCGCAAACAGACAGGGGCTGGTGACTGGGCTGCCTCTGTCGAGTTAACCCGAGCGTCCCGATACACGCGCGCGCCCGCTTTCGTTTGTTGTCTCGGCCCGGAGCGTGGTCGCCGCGCAGACACAACGAGGAGCCCCTTCACCGGAGGCCTTCTTCTTTAAATGCACCACAAACGGAGGTGAGCGTCCACTTGAGCCTTGAGAGGCTCTCCTCCAGCTCCTTCCCCGAACGAAAACCAGCGCTCCCCCCCCACCCCACCGCCGTTCCCACCCCCCTCTTCCACTTTCAGCTCTTGAACTTCCCCTCTGTCTCTCTGTCTATCTGTCTCTCTCTCTGTCTCTCTGTCTCTCTCTCTCTCTCTCTCTCTCTGTCTCTGTCTCTCTCTCTGTCTCTCTCTCTGTCTCTCAGCTACCGGTGCCCATCCCCCCTCGTTCTCCTTCTCCCTTCCCCCTCTCCACCGCCCCGTCCCCTCGGTTCCTTGGCTGGGGCTGGATCAGACACTCTGCAGTCTGCAGTATGCCCTGTCCCTTTCGGATGAGAAGGGTAGCACCAGACCCTTTCACATTCCCTCTGGGAGTGGAGGGACCAGTATTTGGCAGGAGTACAAGCCCCCCTTCTGCCGGACCAGTGCTCATCCAGGCAGATACATTTTTAGTAGGGAACTCCTGCTGCCCTGTGGGGGGGCGAGGGGGGGGGGGGAATCGGATACTGCTCCTCTCTCTGCATGCCAGGATGAGGGGGGGGGGGGGGGTTGAGTGGACCTTCGCGCTGAAACCCAGCTGTTTGATGATCTGCCTTGGAGGGGGCGCCACTCGTGCACACACACAAACACTCTCTGGGACATCCTGTGCCTTTCTCCGTTCGCATCCTCCACTCCATGAAGCGAGGCGGAACAAAGAAGAGGGAGCGAAGGGAGAGAAGCAGGAGCGACGGTCTCTCAGACGCAGCTCCTGAGAGCCAGAGAGCCGGGGAGGCGGGGCAACGGGCTGCACGGGCTACGCCAACGTGAAACCCACGTTGGAGCGCACCAACAGCGCTCGCATGTCAACCACAGCAGTGCTCGCCTTCCCAGGCGGCTTTATGGAGGGACTGGCATCCATGGCAACAGATATTGACCACCCAGTCACCCACCGGTTCCCTGGAGGAGTCTCGATTCTCGAATTCGGACGGGACGAGCAAAAGCCGCGAGGAGGAGGAGACGCCCACAGTTGTGTTAGAGGAAGCTGTTGGTAACACCTGTTCCTGTTTCCACGCCGGAGTCGGGAGCGACGAGGCGCGGGGGGGAGCGGCGAAATCTGCAATCTGCTCGGGAGCCGCGTGACGTTCCGGTTGCCATGACAACCGGCCACCCTGTGTTCCTCTCTCTCTCTCTCTCTCTCTCTCTCTCTCTCTCTCTCTCTCTCTCTCTCTCTCTCTCTCTCTCTCTCTCTCTCTCTCTCTCTCTCTCTCTCGACACAGAGAAGCTGCCGTATGATCTGTGACCGTCTGAATCCTGATGGAGTGGTCTCGGGGAGGCCCGCTGGGGGGAGGGGGGGGGGGGGGTTTACAGCAACAAAAGGCCGCTCTGTTGATTTTCCCCCCAAAGTGTCATCTCTGCCTTGGAGCCGTGAAAGCAGTTCCAACATGGTCCCAATCAGTCCCCTTACAGTTGCGCTTCCCCCAACGAGCTCAATCCGACTTCTGTTCGCAGGGGACGATACAGCAACGTGTCTGACATATATATATAAAAAATACAAATAAATGAATGTGTGTTTCCACCGTGGTGATTTTTGGCCGTGAACATTTCAGTCGTGAGTCCAATTCTCCTGTTGACCACGGGCTAGGTTTGCCTAATGACGCACAGAAAAGGTACATTCATCAGAGTCCCCTTTGCTTCCGTCGGCTGGGAAATGACCGTGAGCTTGCTGAGGCGGGGCGGGAGGGAGGGACGCTCCCCCGGGGAGGGACGGGGTCCTGCGCGGACGTCTCCCCGGTGACAGACTGGCGTTTCACTCGATACTTTATTGTCGTTATCGATCACTTGTTGATGATCAATGTCCCCCTCTAGTCTCTATTGTTACTGAATGGCACCGACATTAATGAGCCTCAGTGCACTCATTATCCAAGTTAAATATACTCCCTCTCGCACCATGACCTCACACGGTCTCACATGCGACGCGCACGCCGCAGCTATGCGCGCGCACGCGCGTGCACACGCGCCACAAACACCCACCCACACAGGGGGCTTCTCCGTATGAAGGATATGGTCCACCCATGGGGTCTGGGGCTGAATGATAAACCCTTCACGCAGAGACGAGAGGGGGGGGGGACGGAGCGGGGAGAGCAAGCAAGAGAGGTAGCGGAGATGTACTCGACCCGCATCGCTCGCTGCTTCTCTCCCTCTGGCTCTGAACGGCTGGAGAGAGAGAGAGAGCGAGAGAGACAGTCCGACAATGTGGAGAGTGGGGGAGAGAGGGAGTGTGTGGGAGAGAGGGAGTGGGGGGGGAGAAAGGGGGAGAGAGAGGAGGGGGGGGGGGGGGTCGGCTTGTCTTTGAGGCCAAGCTGCTACAAAGAACAGCCCTACGGGGGGGGCGGGGTGGGTGGGGAGTGAGGGAGAACGAGGAGGGCTCCAAAAAGTCAAGGCCAGGCAGGGCCCCGGAGCGGTCTTCACCCCCTGCCCCTCTACCCCCTGCCCCTCTACCCCCAGCCCCTCTACCCCCTGCCCCTCTACCCCCTGCCCCTCTACCCCCCACTCCTCAACCCCGCGTCCCGCCCCTCCACTCCCTACCCCTCCACCCCCCGCTGAGAGAAAGACACACATGCACAGAGGGAGAGGGCCAAAACAGACAGTAATGGAGACGTGAAAAGAGACAGCAGAGCGGGGGGGGGGGGGGGGGGGATCTGAGGGGAACAGACCATGAGAGAGAAGGGAGGGAGGGGGAGGGGGAAAGGGAGAATCAACAGAGACATAAAAAGAGTTGTAATTGGACATAACTAAAGAGGAGAGTGACAGCAAGGGGAAAACAAAATCATTTCAGATCAGAATAAGAAATGTCGGGGAATGACAGGGGGATTAGAGAGGAGGGGACAGGTGCGATGGCGTGAGGTGTGGAAGGTAAGAATAAGACGCACAGAACCGGTATATTCGATAAGGAGATTCAAAGGAAGAGAGAGGAGACAGGAACGGGGGAAATCTGACACGAACAGGGGACTACTGTGGGAGGGAGGTGGCTGGGCGGTTAGGGAATCGGGCTAGTAATCAGACGGTTGCCGGATCGATTCCCAGCCGTGGGCAAGGCACTTCACCCTTCTTGCATCGGAGGAATGTCCCTGGACTTCCTGTAAGTCGCTCTGGATAAGAGCGTCTGCTAAATGACTAAATGTAAATGTACTGTGAGGGGACAAACACAATCAAACGGTGAGACGGGGGAAAAAAAAAACAGACGAATGGGGAACTGATGAAGATAGAGGAAAGCTGGGGTGGGCATGGTGGTCTTTAATCAAAATGTTTTTCAATTAATTTCACAATTAAGGTCCGCTCGTTAGCTTTGGCACACACAAGAGATGACATTGCTAGCGGTGCTATGCGTGTCATTAATGTAATGATGACAGATTGGCACTCCTACGGGACCGCCTCCGCTCTACGACAGCTGGGTCTCGCTGCTCAGTCACCTGACCAGGATGACATCACCTGACCCGGCTCGCGCCGCGTCCGACTCTGGGGAGAGTGCGGTCGGGCGTCGACGACAACACGCGGCCGCTGCTCTGGTGGGAAGGGGCTCTGTCCCAACGCACGTCTTTCCCCGCGCTGGTCTCTCCGTCGCGTCGGTGGAGTATCGCCCCTGAACAACGCGGTGAAATGCGCCGTGCTTGGACCTGCACTGAATTAGGGAGCTTTGTGTCTTCTAAACAAACAACCACACTACTTAATGGAGTGGAGCGCACACACACAAACACACACACACACAATACACACACGCACGCAGACACACACTGGCAGAGACTGACTCTTTTTACACTGTTGTCATGGCAACCCCATTACGGAAGGCCACTCCGCCTGCAACTCTGGCTTGAAAAGCAGCCTCTCTTTCTTCTCCCCTTTTCTCTCACCTTCCTTTTTTCTTTCACCGCCGTCCCCGCTCTCTCGTGTGTCTCGCCGCTTCATTTTCTCCCTCTCTCGCCCCTTGTCCTTGTCCTCCTCTCCGCCCCTCAGCCTGGCTGCACCCTTCTCCCCGTGTGCCTCTGTCGTGGCTGCTGTCTCTGTCCTCCTTTTTCTCCCCCATCTGCCTCTTTTACAGGTGGATGTAAATATCACAGGTCACTTTGCAATTCCTCACCATCTACCCCCGTCTCCCCCCGCCTGTCCTTTTCTCTCTCTCTCTCTCTCTCTCTCTCTCCCCGTCTCTCTCTCCCCGTCTCTCTCTCCCCGTGTCTCTCTCTCTCTCTCTAAGCACGGTGGGGGGGCGATCTTTTTCTTGCTCTCCACCCACGCATCTCGGGCAGGTTGGACCTCTCTCCCTCATCTATCTCTTCCCCTCTCTCCCCCATCCATCTCCTGGAATACGTTGGTGAGTGAGGCCTGCGCCCTCTCCAATTAAAGGGGAGATTTACAGGAGGAATCAGTCGGAGGGCAACCATAGAGGACAGCTTTAATAAGGCCTTTCTGTCATGCTGCATCGCAGACTCTCTCACCCTCTTTCTCCTAACCTCTCTCTCTCCTGCGTCTCTCCCTCTACCTATATATTTCTCTCTCTCTCACCCTGTCTGTCTTTAACTCCCTCTCTCTTGGTAGCTTTTCTCGCCCTCTGCCTTTATTTCCCTGTCTCTTTCTTGCTCTCTCTCCCTCTCTCCCTCTCTCCCTCTCTTCCTCTCTCCCCGTCTCTATCGCTCTCTCTCTCCATATCTCTGTCTCTTTCTTGCCCTCTCTCTCTCACGCTCTCTCTCACTCTCTCTCTGTCTCCATATCACAGTCTCTTTATCGCTTCTCCATCTTGACGGTGTGGGTGTGGTGTGGTTGGGCTGCGTTGCGTGGCTGGGAGAACAGTGACATGACATGAGCAACCAAGCCACCTGACCAATCGTGACAAATCTTTTGGCGTCCGAACAAGTCTCCGCGACCAAGGCCAAACCGGTCCGACCCAGCAAAGCAGATTGTCGTTGCCCTGTTACTCATCCAACCCCACCCATTTCAAACCCGACCTCTCGCCTCATCCGCCACGTCATCCATCTGGCTGTGCTCAGGTCGGTCGACTGGAGGTCTTCCAGCTGCACCACATCCCCGCCGCCTCCCCGCCCCCCCCCCCCCCCCCCCCCCCCCCCCCCGCGTCAGCCACAACCACAACATTCAAGTCTTAAGAAGCACATAACCCCTCCCGTCTCCTCGATCCCTCCATCTCTCCTTCCATAGGCCACCTGTTTGTCCTATCACTATCCACGGCATCCCAGACCCTACAACACACTCGATGAGCTGGATAAGAAAGAGAGAGAGCGAGGGAGAGCACACAGAGCGCCTCCCCCCAGAGAAATAAGCTGGAGATGGAGGGAGGGGAAAATGGAGGATGAGAAACACAGAGGCCCTGGGCTAGCCACGCAGCCAGCGTGATGAGGGGAGGAAGAGTACACCAGGCAGACATTAGAGACACCGAGAAAAGAGAGGGAGGAGGCAGAGGAGGAAAAGGGAGTCGGGGGAGGGGTAGACAGAGGGAGGGGGCAATCATCATTAGAGGAGGAGGGAGGTACAGAGGGAAACGGAGAGAGTAGGGGGTAGGAAGTGAGGGGGGGAAGTGAAGAGAAAGGGAGGAGAGGGCATTAGAGGGAGACAGAGGCATCTGCTCCTGCTACACATGGATGTTTATCCAGCCTGTGGCTGAGAAATGCAGAAACGCATATTAGAGTTTTGGTGCCCTGGAAGCCCTCTCTCACATCCTCGTGATGAGTGGATACTGGGAGACCGAGTGGGAGCGAGAGACAGACAATGAGAATGAAAGAGAGAGAGAGAGAGAGAGAGAGAGAGGAGAGAGAGAGAGAGAGAGAGAGAGAGAGAGAGAGAGAGAGAGAGAGAGAGAGAGAGAGAGAGAGAGAGAGAGAGAGAGAGAGAAAAATAGAGTATTTCTTTACACCAATAGAAGCGCGGAGAACTGTGTGCACGCTTGTGTGCCTGCATGTGTAATACTGTATGTGTGCGCTTGTTAGCGTGCTCTAGTTTGATCTTTACTAGCTCCGGTTGAGTGTCAGTGTAGTGAAGCACGTTCCCTTTCGCGGGCTGGTGGTTGGTCTAAGCCCTGGGAGGAAGACATAGAGATGGAGGGAGCTGGGGTGGAAGGACAGAGAGAGAGACACACAAGCAAGGGAGGGAGACAGAGTGAGGGAGAGCGAGAGGGAGGGAGGGATGGAGAGCGGATCAGGGTTTATATTTAGCACAGTGCACAATCAGCTGGGGAGGCCAGACTGGTTTGACTGCAAGTCACTGAGTGAGGAATTAAAGCACTACTTACATTTCTCATCAATACACATTGATTGTGTATGCCTGAGAGCAGGAGCACACACACATTAGCGACAGCTCGTTGAGATCCCCTCTCAAAATGGAGGTTGAGAGCCGGCGCCGGGTTCCACTGTGGCTGCTGCCATGAATATTTGAAGGATCCATATCGCGCAGCTCTCTGTGTTGTTGCCGGAGGGCAGAGAGCGTACGGGCGCGGGAGTGGCCGGTGCTTGGCAGAGCGGAGAGGCGCGATGGGGGAGGGGGGAGAAGGTGGTGGCAGCGGCCCATCCTGAGGCTGGCAGCGGGCGGCTGGGTGAATGAAAGCGGGGCTGGGTCACGTGTGGACTGGGAGGCGGGACGCTCCCGCTGCTGAGACAGATGCCATGGTTGTTAGGCTTCACGTCCCCGTGCCAAGTGCCCATTCCTGCACCAGCCAAAAACAAACCCACCCGTGTGTGTGTGTGTGTGTGGTCTTGTTTAACTACCCTTGCGGGGACAGGTCGCTGCAAGGATTGTAAACAAGGGAGAACCAATCATGTGTCCCACAAGTTCAAGTGCTCTTTCTAGGGGGATTTAAGGGAGTTTAGGGGTTCTGGGTTAAAATTGTGTTAGTGTTAGGATGATGGTGAATTGTCGGTCCTCGCTAGGATAGAAAAACGAACCTCTGTATGTGTGTACGTGTCTGTCCCTGTGTGTGTGTGAACCTGTATTGGGAAAAGTACCCGAGCAATCGGCGTCCTGGATTCATAATGTCTCCTCATTCAACTCTCAGTCTCTCTCTCTCTCTCCTAACCCTTGCCTTTCCCTCTGCAGCAAGGGTAGCTCCCCACTGCAGCAAAATAAAATAACAGGAGGGAGTAAAGACGAGAGGGAGAGATAGCAAGAGAGAGAAATAGTGTGGGTGAGAGAGAGAGAGATAGAGAGATAGAGAGAGAGAGAGATAGAGAGAGAGAGAGAAAGAGAGAGAGAGATAGAGAGAGAGAGAGAAAGAGAGAGAGAGATAGAGAGAGAGAGAGAGAGAGAGAGAGAGAGAGAAAGACTAAGAAAGAGCAGCACGACATTCGGCTCAGTGTGTTGCATTATTGGCTGTGGCTGATCGGATCTGAGGAGATTACAGGAATACAATACTCACACAAATCACCATTCTACTTCTCTAGCATCACGCCCCATAGCCTTCTTTTCTCTGTCGCACACACACACACACACATACACACCTGCACTCAGACACACACACACACACAGCTCAATCTGCATGTGTTGTAGCAAAACAGACACCCTCCTAGCAGGAGGGCAGTAGCTTGGGATCCGGCGGATCCAGTTCGGGGCCCCCACACTCTCCTCCAGAACCTCGCCACAGACACGGTCGCATCCGCAGCAGCACCCTTGTTAGCAGCTGCGCGCGCATGCATACGCGCAGTCACACGCTGGTAACAACCACACCTGTGGCCCGTCTGGCCGTCCTGTCATTGCTCAGTCACCCACCGGATCTTCTCAAACAGACACGCAGCCATCCTACATCCTTCAACCAGTCAAGTCCACATAACCTTAAACCCTACTCTGCCACCCAGCACCAGCCCCGTGGGTAGACATACTCACCAATCCACTCATAATGAGTAGGATTCAAATGGCTGTATAAAAAAGACAAAATGAAGCATTTCAAGAGCCGAATGCGTTCCAGCGTGGCCTTGTCATGTATTCATTATGAACACTTGTTCTTATTTCCAGGCATCTTCATGCACTCTGTCTTTCTCCTTCTGTCTTTCTTAGTCCCTCCCTCAGTCTATCAGGTTGGCTGTGGAGGGGGGGGGGGGAAGGGTGGGGGGGGGGTTCTGGCTGTGACATAGCCCATTTGCTTGCACATGAATTCAGGTATTGATCATAAACAGAAAGGAGAGTCACAACAACACCCAGACTAATTCATCAGCGCACAACATCTGTAGCGTTTGAAAAAAGTACAGTTACAAAATAAAGTTTTTAAAAAACCCAACACACAGAGACACACACGGCCCGACCACACAAAAGCAGATTCCCAATTTAATCTGACGCGCAGCAGGGCTCAGGAACTCGATCCGAAAGCATTGATTCACACTTCGCCAACACTTATTCATTTATCTATTTACCCATTATTTACCCATCCATTCCATCCCAAAGCAGTTGCTATGACCAAAATGTTGTCATTGATTAACTCTGGAAAAATAGCTACCTTCAACAAGAAAGGGGTACAAAGTTTTCTTCTTTTCTTTGGAAGGAGCTGGTATATTGCTCTCCTTTTGTTTCTCCACGGTTATCAATCAAAAAGCTCTCTCGCTTTCCAAGATACAGTGAGTCACTGACATGTGCCAAGCTCAATCTTGACTATACACTCTCTTGCAGAAAACATAAGAGGACTGCTCCACAATTGCATTACCATGGGCCCAGGCAGTCCTAATGTGCTTTCAAAGAACAAAGAGAGCGCTACACAACCGCATCATATTACAAATGCTACATATGCTACTGTATGTTACTGTCACACACACACACAGACTCACACACACACTCTCTCTCTCGCACACACACACCGACACACACACACACAAGGATGCACTCTGAAAGCGCGTCACGCTGTCTGGGTGGTAGACAGGCTTCGGAGACAGCAACGGTGAAAATTAAATTCCATTTAAGCCTAATCCCATTCCCAACCTCTGCTGGGTCCAACTGCTATTGTGACAGTCGGGGAAATCTGTCTCAATTGTTCCATCGCAAGAATTGATGGTGAAACACGATACCACGTAAATAACGGAGCCTCTTAGCTGGGCGAGGGGTGGGGGAGACAGGGTCAGACAAGCATGCTATACAGCCAGAGCGTTAGAGAAGAAGACTGGAAGAACCCTGGCTGACAGCAGGATAGAGCGAAGGAGGGAGGGGGGGCGGGGCGGGGAGGGGAGGAGGACAGAAAGGCAGGATGAGAAAGAAGACGGTAAACAATGGGGTTTATACCGTGTTAATTCTCTTGACATTTCACAGACCAAATTGCTCCGCTTCCTTCCTCACACGCAAAGGGCCAGCGGAGGGGTTGGGGAAGGAGGCGCGGGGAGCACATTCAGGCAGAGGATGCCGCCTCTATTCGAACACAAAACAAACAGTACGGTGAGGTGGCCGTCGGCATTCCAGAGCGGGGGCGATGAGGTGGGGGGTTGACAGGTGAGTGTGTCTGTGTGTGTGTGTGTGTGTGTGGTGGTCAGTGTCCGTCAGCCCTCCGTATTAACAGCTCCGCTCGAATGGAGGACCGGCAGAGCTAGCTTCTCCCTCTCCGTGTGACATTAAACATGCTCATCTGTTACATGAGACACAAGGATGCTTATGCGGCCTGCCAAGAGCTTTGGTATTATCATTCAAATCACTGTTTTAAGGAGTCTAATCTCCAGCTTTAAGACACCCAAAGACACAAACCGTCGCTTCCTGTCGACGACTCAGGAAGAGAGACGGTGACGGCGGAGCCCCCGAAAGGTAGTTAAATACCGCGCCTACTTTTATCAGTCGCGGCCTGAAAATCTGTTCCGCCTCGGCGCGTCTGAAATCAAACGGACAGGCCACTGACACATGGAGAGATATTCGCAAACACATCCGCCCCCTCTCGCCAATCTGCATTTGTTTTCGCGTCCGAGCCGCGATCCACGTCCCGTTTTGCAGGCGCTTCACGTCCGGAGCGGCACTCAAACCCATCTGGAGCCCGCGATCAGCCGCGATCAGAGTGGTTAGGCCTGACACTTTCCTGTCAACGCTCCCATCACTAACCCCCATTAAGCGCTCACATGCTCGGGCCCTGACACGCTCCTCCGTTCGCTCTCTCCCCTCGTCGACGTCGTCTCTCGGTTTCCGCTCCCTTCCCGTGCGATCGCGTTCGCGCGATCCAATCGCGTCAGAGCCTCGTCCTTTTCCCCCTCCGCCTCTTCCTCTCGCTTCTCCTTTGTCTGGCACTCGTGACTCCAGATTGCGGCGTCTCGTGCTCGGCGCTCTTCCCGAGCGATTGCTCTTTTCTCTCACTCCCTTGCTCTTTCTCTCCCTCTTCTGATCCCGGCTCCACATCCTCCTCCCGTCGGACACCACCTTTTCATCTCATTCATCCCTCCCTCCCGCGAGGGGAAGATTGCAGCCTTCCCTCTTTCTATGCCTTCCCGCCCCCTTCCGTTCCAAGGGAACATCTCAGTGCTCTTGCTAAGTGCTAATCAGGTCGTCATCCGCGCAGCCCAAATCACAGGCCGGATAAATAAAAGTTGGTTTCTCGACACCAAGTGGGGGAAGGGCGTGTGTGGGTGCGCGCGCTTTGAAACGGGTGACGCGGGAGTGCATTCTGAGCGCGGCGGATCGATGCCGACACCCCTTGGGGTGCCCTGCAGCGGTGCGCAGAGACAAAGCTTAGCGCTCGATAATAACGTGAGGACGGGCAGCTCGGCCCCTATTTTCAGGCGAGGCTCTCTCTCCCCGGCCTCGGCCTCCACTTCCCCTCCTCCCCCTCCCCCCCCCCCCACCCCGTTCCCTCCATACCCATTCCCTTTCTTGTCACGCCAGACTTTCAGCTCGAGCAGGGGTGACGTCTGGGAAAACACGGAGATAGGCCCCTCGCATCAACGTGGCAGTTACTGTACAAGAGGTTGGAAGGTGGGAGTCTATTATTAGCCTAGAATCAACCGTTTTTTCCCCCTCCTATCTCATAACCCCGAGCAAGGAGACTCGCAGTCCGGTAAGCTCATCGTATCCTACTAGGACCAATTTGACTTTGTCCAATCTCTCCCGCGCAGACATACTCTCCCGCCTCATCCACAACATCCTATCAGCTGCCGCTATCTCACCTAATCAGACCACCGACCTCCGCTCTCTCAAACTCCGCCCACCCACTATGCCCTATCGCCCACCTTCACTCTGTTCCCTTCCACCCACCCACTATGCCCCATCACTAACCTTCCCTCTCTCCCACTCCACCCACCCACCGCTCCCCATCGCCAACCTCCACCCACGGTCGCGTCGTCCTATCAACAAACACCCCGTTATCAAACAGCATGTCCTATCTCCACACCCCCAGCCTCTGTCACATCCAGCCCCCCCGGAGGAGCCCCGGGGCCCCCTGGCTCCTCCCTCGCCACGCCCTCCCCCTCCTGCGGCCCCCTTGCTATCTCACCGGGCCCAGTGGGAGTACAAAGACCCCACCCCTCCCTCCGCGCTCTTTTGCCCAGCTTTGATTTTCCGTCCATCAAGGGGGCGTGGATTAGCGCGCTCTTGTTTATCTGCTCGTCAGTTTTATCTATCTATCACTGAGCCATCCGCTCGGCCACGCAGCGGCCTCAGCACTGCATTAATCCCCTATCAGCCAGCCAGCCATCCATCACCCCGCTGTCGATCACGTCAGATCCATCATGCGCCCATCTGTCTCCCACCGGCCAGACCTGGGGATGATCCCCACCGAGGGTGGAGGCAGGGGAAGAGGAGAGCGGGACGGAGGGGAAATGGAGATACACAGGAAGGGACGAGCGAGCGAGAGAGAGAGAGAGAGAGAGAGAGAGAGAGAGAGAGAGAGGGGGGGAGGGAGGGGATATGTCTCTTCCTCTCTTCCTTCCTCCCTGCATCCTGCTGAAAGCCTTCTCTTCATGTCACTACATGCTTATTAGCTGTTCTGTTTGTTTCCCTGTAATTTGTTTGTTTTCCTTGCCTGCTAATTCCAGCCAGTGGGAGCAGAGCCAGTGGAGAGAGTGACTGAGGAGGGGGGTCATAAATCCCATAATGCTGTGCTGCGGGGAGGGACCCACCCCCTCAGCCGACGAGAGGGGATATTGTTTAAAGCCTCCTGCTTTAAAAGGGCTCAATATCTGGGTTCATCGGGGGTCCTTTGTATTACCATCCATATCTGCTAACATCCAGGGGTGAGGGAGAGGTCGGTCGGGCAGAAGTAAAGGGGTTGAGAATGCCAATTGTCAGCACACACACAGGGAAGATGGGGAGGGCACGGGGGCACGTGTTAGTGCACGGCAGGCCAGGGGTGTGTGTGCACAGTCACATGTTACTCGCCGTGGAAACGTCTTTCCCTGCGTTCGCGCTTCGCTAAACAAATATCCTGGTGTCGACGAGTAACCACGGGTCAGTATTTGAATGAGTGGTGGAGGTTTGGAACGGTGCTAGGTCGAAGGGAGAAGGGGCGGCTGACAGGGTCTACAAAGGGTGTCGAGAGAAGGAGGGGCGCACGAGCGCAGTGCATAAACACACACGGAAGGTTAGCCCGCAGAGCTGTAAGGGGAGTGCACTGGTAAACAGATAGTGTGAATCCAAAATCAAATCGCACAGCAAAGCGAGGCGCCGAGGTGGAGATTGATTTTTTTTCTTTTTTAAGGCCAACTCAGAGATCAAGGTTGAAGCCTTTTGCACAAACTTGCACCAGAAGGCCACACGACCGTTTCAAACATCGTTCAAACCTTCTACCCGTGAAGTGTTGTGAAGATGAAGCACAAACACACAATGTGTACGTGTTTACCTTTTGAAGCTTTCTGTTTGACCCAAAGCACAGCATTAAACTATAACATTTGTAGCGGAATAAGTGTGCAGAAGCTAGTTCTTCTCCTTAGTCTAGTTATTTTCATCTCTGCCCACCCTGAATGTCTAACAGAAACAACTGTAGCTTTCCTGGCAAACCAAGTTAGGCCTACGTCCTGATCGGAAGTGTCGGGTACACGAAAATCCATATTAACCATATTAAACCGCATATTAACATTTTACATTTATCCTGTCTTCTCTATTGATACCATTACAAATATTTGAACCAGGTTGCATGACTGACCTATGTGGACCACACGCTGATTAAATAGAACCTGGAATTTACATAAGCAATATATCACATTAGCTGCTGGAGCTGTTCTCTGAGAGCACCTGGCTTGCCCTCTCACTCGACTCTCATCTAATGAACTTACCAATATGTAAATACATGTAGTTCATGTAATTGAAAATAATGTGTGGCATTTTACAATTAAGGCTTACAGGGCTTCAAGGTCTTTGATGACAAAGACCAACACGAACGATCACACAAATAAGCCACCTAGAGTGCCTTATTTGGCAGCTGCATGCAAATAGAAATAAAAAAAAGTTCAAGGTCATTTCATTCCTTCATTGCGACGACCAATTGACAGTTTCCCCTTTCAATTTGCATTTATGATGTCAGAGTTTGCATATTTTTTCGTTTGTAAGGTGTGGGCATTCACAATGAACTGGATCTCGAGGAGGACTCTGCTTTGAAACGGAAAAGAAAACATTTCCCCCCCAAAATGTGGTTGTAGAGCAGGCACACCACAGCAGACAACTGACGGGATTTGTCCTGATCCATCCTGAGGACGGAGAGAAGAGGGGGGCAGTGGGGTCCTCTCAGGGTGACAGACCACCGGCTCCATCGGGACCCCCAAACAACTCCACTCATTACTCACACCTGTGTGTGTGTGTGTGTGTGTTTGGGGGGGGGGGGGGGGGGGTTAGTTTATGTGTGTGTCCATTTGTATGTATCTGTGATGTATTACAGTGTCCGCTAATGTGATTTTGTATTAACAGGAATGGGTGCAGTTAGGACTCCAACAAAGAGAGAGAGCCTGCCATCCATAACAGATGCAATTACCAAAAGCATGCCCACACACGAACGCTTTGCACAAATACACACACACACACACACCCACACACAGAGAGAGACACACACCACTAACTACACACCTACTCAGCCACACACACCTACTCTGCCTCACATACTGAATTAATCAGCCCTTAGACAAATAGCTGTATAAATACTTTCGATAACACAATCAATAGTGTACACTCAATTCATTTGAGTTCACAAAGATGTCAAATTCTGCATAGGGCCAAAACACACTGATTGTGTGGCCCCCGCATTAATTCAGAAGATCAATAAAACCAATCTTTCAAATAAATCAAGTCACATAGATAACCAGAGCCACTGGAAGGGGGAAAAAATCCCAGGAACACAATTTTCTGTCAGCCATGCATGCTTATTAGTGAACTGAAGATTACATTACCCTTGCTTTGGGTGCAACAATCCCAGGAACAATCCCATGAATAAAAAACACAAAGAGACCAGCCCTAGACCAGCCAGGAATTCTTAGGTATTAGTACGTGTGCTTGTGTGCGCGTGTGTGTGTGTGTGTGTGTGTGTGTGTGTGTGTGTGTGTGTGTGTGTGAGGAAAGACAGAATATGGGGTGTGGACACTGGAGACCAGACTGTGGCTAGAAGGTCCTGGCAGGTTAAGCTGTGGCTTTGGTACTTTGTGGTCAGATGAAGTATGATGAGGTGTGTTTTGTTTTCAATGGTGGTATGTGATGTGTGAATGTGGTTTTGCCGTGAATATTCAAACAATGTGGTCATACGAGAGAGCGCGAACAAAAAAAAAAAGGTCAGTTGAAATTGTTGTGCATGCTGTACAGAGCTAATGCAAAGCGCGGAGTGGAAGAAATCTTTCGGTGGTATGTATGCGACTGAAGATGTAGTACAGAGAGGAGAGGCACATAGGACCTGTCTCAGGTGAGACAGGAGTCCCTGCGTAATTATCATTCTTAATTAATCCACTCAGGATGCCGCCCCCCCCCTCTCTTTTTCCATCTCCTCGCCTCTGTTTACTGCTCTAGGTGTTTATTATTATTTCCAATCGCGCAGTTTTGTCCTCTTCACCCTTCGCTTCTGCCATCCGACTGTGCTTCATGCTCAGGGTGTTTCTGGCTGTTGTTTATCGTCAGTCTGTGTTGCCCTTTCACACCACTCTGTATGATTTCTCTCCCTCTCCCCCTCCCCTTCATCCCCCTCTTCTCTTTCCTCCCTCCATCCCTGCCCACATCCCTCCCCTCCACAGCCGTCCCCAAAGGGAGGCACACAAACAGCTGCCCCAGGTCCCAAGTTGCCTTCTCATGTTGCCTCCTCTTACAGTCCAAGCCTCTCTCACACACACACACACACACACACACACACACACACACACACAAATAAATTCACTTGCACGTACGCACGCACACACACACACACAAACCGACACCTAGACACGCACACACGCAGGACTCTGAAACAAATATACTCTCACACCAGTCAAACATCGTATTCCCCAGAGGGACTGCTGCTGACACAAATACCCCCCCTCACGAGGAGGCCAGTCTGTCGGGGCGGCAGCCCCCTAGTCCTCTGTGGACCAGGCCCCAGTGAGCACGGCTCCACGTACTGAGCAAGTCATCGAGTACACACAAACATGCACGCGCGCGCACGCTGACGCGCGCACTCGTCTGAAGGGCATTCGCAGTCTGGCTCCGAGATCTGCTTCCTGTTTATGCAAGCCTCCCGATTGAGTGGAACACCTCATCGGGTGCACCGATTGTCGAGAAGACGTTTCAAAGAAGCCCGGCACCAGTTCCCTCCGGAGGGGGTCGCTCGCACTCAGACGGAGATGAGGCGTATGAACAACAGGTCCGTTGGAGTCCAGTGAAGGGAGAGCAGGGGTGTTTGTGTGTGTGTGTGTGTGTTTGTGTGTTTTTTTAACACGACAGAGCATGTGTGTCCGTGTTATACATCGAGAGAGAAGGTAATGAGCACAGCAATGGCAATATTGACACGGGCGGAGAGAGACAGAGAAAGAGGGAGAGAATCGTGGCGAGAGCAGCCGGGGCAGCACAGAGGAGTCTGACGCTCACCCTCCACACCTCAGATCGGCTCCATTAGAGAAGCCAGGCCACTCCACAACAGCTCCCAGCTGATGGCCGATGTCAGTCAATGCCAATGTTTCCTTCAGAGAGGAAAAAAAACGTCAGAATTGATCGCGAAAGCTATTAGGTCCATTGATCCCCGTTTCCTTTCATCTGCCTGGTTGTGCCGTTTTTTCGGACGGACAGGTTAAACAGGAAAAGCTATTTAACTTAACAAGGAATGGAGCTTAACTTAGCTGTACTAATGGTCCTCGTCTCTGTCTCCCCCGCAGCAGAGAATACCTTTCGTGCTCGACGAGCTCACAATGTCTCTAGCGGTCCTAACAAAGCATGGATTTCACGTGGTGGTCACAAATATGATTTAGACCCGTTGATTACACTGCGGCATTGTAGTGGTTTGAGTCAGCTAAAGACGACGTTCCAGCCTCTTGTGTCTAGTGACAACTGCTTTACTCAATGGCACCAGTCAATGATGTACTCTTGTCGAGGCAACCAGCAAGGCAATACTTCGATTGATACAAAGTATTGTTCAGTGGCTTGAGGATGTTGTTACACACGTGTTTTTCCGAACTCTTTCCGTGTTTTTCCACACCTGAGAGGCCACTGTCTCTACACGGTGAAAGAGACGCACAAGTTTAGCGAAATGCTGAAAGGCATTTCTGTTTATACAGCAACATCACATTGGGAAACAAGCTTTCTCTGTGTGAATAGTCAAATCAGGCAACTCAAAGGGCCCAATCAGAGCGAGTCGCTGTGGGCAGCGAGTGCTGTTTGGGTGGGTGTTGTTGGTACTGATGGGCCTTTCCCTTGCCACGCCAATTTGGTGCTCCCTTCTGGATCTGAGTGAAGCAAATGAATTTGCTTGGGCGGCTGATTGGTCCATTGATTGGTCCCTGGTAGAGCCTTTTCACAGCTGTAAACCAACCCCTCTCACAGTCGATAGACACAACCCAAACACACCATGCAGGCTGGCATCCACTGTTTCTACATAGGCCCCTCCAGCTCATTTAACACCTCTCCATTTATGAAAAAGAACTCTCATTGATTTTTCTATTCATGTGTACTTGTTGCTCGTGTTCATTTCACTGTGCTGGGCGAAGGGGCCTGGTGAAGAGCGGGGCCTTCTGGATGAGCCTGGAGTGAGGAGTGTAGTGGGGACGGGTTCAGCTCCGCAGCTGACCACACCACCTTCAGTCTCCACACCCCAGGGCTGCTGTTCCACATGTCGAAGCACACGTACAGTAGTGTGTGTGTGTGGGGGGGTGGGGGTGGAGGGGAGGGGAGGGGAGGGGAGGGGAGGGAGGGAGGGAGGGAGGGAGGGAGGGAGGGAGGGAGGGAGGGAGGGAGGGAGGGAGGGAGGGAGGGAGGGAGGGAGGGAGGGAGGGAGGGAGGGAGGGAGGGAGGGAGGGGAGGGGAGGGAGGCTATGTGGACTTCTGACAAAGGCCAGGGAACTGGAAGCCTACAGTGACAGGCCACTGCATTGACGGCAACATTCGCCGGGCACTCGGTGACACAAAGGCCGCGACTGAGCCTCGGCCCCCAAAGGGACACGCGGTTCCCGTCTCCTTTGTGCTCCTGCACAACAACGAGGACTATTTCAGCGTGTTGCCCATTGTGCACCTCGCTCCCTGGCTCTCCCCATCCTCTCTCTCACTCTCACACTCCCTGGCTCTCCCCCATCCTCTCTCTCTCACTCTCCGTCCCTCTCCAATCCCCCATTTGGTAAGCACGTCCAGGCTGCAATGTGTAATCTTCTATTGAAAAGTAAATGAAAAACCTTTTTACAAACCTAATCTTTAAAAAACATGATAGGGTGTGTTTAATTACAATAATTAAAGCAACAGCTAGCTATTTAAAACCATTTCCTCACTCTCCCTATGTTGTTAAGCAGCGGAATACATCAAAACTTGCCAATCAACTCCACCTCCACCACAATACACTGTCATTAAAAACATAATGACTTCTTCCTGTTATGAACAGCCCTTATCACACTGCTTGGCTACCAAAGAACATCCGTGTAAACAGGCAGGTAAAGAGGTAGAACCAGGAAGCGAGATGGAGGTGCAGGGGAGCCGTGTAACTGTACTAATACAGGGGGGGGCCAACACGATAAACAGTTTCTAGGTCAGACCGGTACAAAAACATGCTCGCGAGCCACATCTGACATTATTTAAAATTATAAGGCTTAATCACGATGCACATGAGAGGCAGGTGCAGTAGCCTGCCAGGCACACAATGAAAAATGCATGGTCTCTCACGGCCCAGCTCTATTCATCACACAACACCTTCCCCTAGTGCCATGCAGCCACGAAAAAAGACAAGATCCCAGACTAAATGTATATTTCATACGCTTCCTTTGTAATCATCTCATGGAATTTGTCTGTACAGAGTCTCATGCAACTGCGTCTGTACAGAGATGTTTGTGGAATAATACAATGGAGTCATGTCATGGATGTTTCTGGATGTGATGGTGGGAGGAGGGTGGGCGTTGCAGCACTTTTGTGTCTTAATATCTGGAAACCAAAAGTGTTTTTTACTCAAATTGCAACCATAGTGTGACATTATACTGTCATTGAAAAAAAAAAACATTTTTATATTTAAGTCAACGATGGAATTATCCAAAAACCTATTTTGGAATGCATGCTCCCAGACCACTCTAGAACATTCTGAATGGAGACTAAATACTTGTTGCTCCCCCAAAATTCAGACACGTAGATTGACAAATGAAGACCAGTAAAAAAAAAAAGATTACTTTGAGATTTGAATAAGCAAAAACACTGATGATACTGTTGATCTAAACAACCCTGGTGAGAGTACCACTGGTCGTAATGTTAAAAGTCATCTTTTTCAAATATCCTCACTGAAAATGTTTATTTGATATTATATCTGGTAGTGCACAATGGATATGGCTTCTGTTATCCAACTTTGCATGAAAAATCTATATTGACCATTAGCAAGGTTATTCTATTATGATTGGAGTCTGTTCATCGGGCCATGAAAGGCAGTCATGAAGCAGGATAGGCTTGCGAGCTCCAGTGGTTCACAGTGGCATTACAATCTATATGGAAAGGTGTATTGTGTTGTCAAAACCACGTTCCAACCACGTACCACCATCCATTACAAATTTACAATGACTCCCGGCTGTGAATCCCTTACAGTATAACCTCTGCTAAAAATACCATATTTTATACCAACTTCTTCCTCTGGGCTTTCTAATTGGCCAGGCATGATTGGCCCTCACACATAACCCTACACAGCTTTAACACCATGCGACTCCATTTCCTGCCTCCAGGGTTTGTGAGACGGTGTCATGAATTAGGATACTGTAAAAAAGAGGAACACATTCTGGTAACAAATTTCCATTTTTGTTGGCGATACTTTCAACATGATACAGTGTCTGTGATCAAGGGCATCTTATAGCTTCGGGATGGGCTGGGCTCCGGTGATTCTCTGAACCTCCATAGATCCAGCGGGCTCTCCTTGGGGTATCGCGCCACATCCTGGGTCAATCTCGCAAAATTCATACCGCTGGTCTATCTCCCTGCTTCCTTTGTATTAACATATCCTTTTAGTCAGCCATTCCGGAGGCTGCAGGGCATAGACACATTTGTACGTGGAGCAAAATGAAACAACCAGACAGAACACAGAGAAGGTAGGTGGCCTGAACCACTGGAGCTGATCCTGTCACTGTACTTACAAACAAAACTGAATAAAAAAAAAAAAAGAGAGCGTGTCCATGTGATTGAGAGAGAGAGAGAGAGAGAGAGAGGAGAGAAGAGAGAGAAAGAAAGAAATACAGAGAGACTGCAATCAATTATTTTGAGTGAGATATTAATATTAATTTACAGTGTGTTTGCATAGTAGATGAGTTATTGGCCCCGTGGATCTTCCACAATTAAATTCCTGAGTGTAAACAGGTTGTAACCCCTAAGCTCTTATGTAGCCACGTCAAATTCTGAGAAATGACACTGAAATAAATCTCTTTCTGATTACTGCCATATTAAAATTGGGGGCATCATTAATACAGTGCTAATGTATCACTATTTTTCATCTATTGAACGCCAGGAATCATTTCTCTGATGGTGATGTGACACAGACACAGGGATATAAATCCTTCTGTTTTTCTAGGGAATGTCTGGCTGGAAACCAATTTAAGACTTATGCTGAAGGCAGCTTGGATGCCAAGATAAAGCCATTGGACAGTTACTATGTTGTCGTTTCACCACCTGAAGGATTTGAATTCCAGTGAGAATATTTCCATGTTAGACTATGGAACTAAGTTTAGAAGCTTGGAAGCGAGACAGTGTTCAAAGAAAACACTACAAGCCTACATGTTGAATAGTTTGTAATAGGAGGTTACTGTGGGCAAAATCAGGTTGAAATGTAGGTCCAATTATGAGAGTTTGAGAACCATCCTTCAATCGACCAATGAGCAATATAGCATGTGGTATTCATATCGTGTCTAAACTTTAAATTATACTGTGTGTCGAATAGGCCTAGTTTGGGATTTTGCGAGGTCGAGGATTAATGCTTTATTCCCGTACACTGGGGACGGGCGACGAGTTCACTTTTCAGCTCTACGGCGCTCTAATGCGGATTTTCTTGTATAACACGAAATGAGCCCCCTTATGATAAAAGGTGTCTAGCTGCGAGAGAACCCGCTGCCGTGCTGAAAAGGCTAAAACAGATAGAGGGAGGTAGTCTATATCCCATCGCTTCTCATGCCTCCTCTCATCACATTTTTCTTTCACACATATCACACTCCTGTTCCTCGCGGGTGGTTGGCCGGGCCGTTTTTTTCGTGCATTTCGGCAAGGCAATTCGTCCAGGCAATCTCTTCATGACAGTTCATCACTCACTCATTTATACACATTCAGTAGGCTAGGCTATATAACATGAACTGCTTAATCTATTCTTATGTCGCCTGCTTAAAAATGTAACTGAATGGCGTAATTCCTCCCAGACTGCTTCTATAGGGTACTTTCCAAGCAATTGCATTATGTTGCAGTGATTTTGCGCAGAGCCATAAATATTACCAGAATTGTGTTAAATTGACATTAATGATGTAAAACTACTGTATGTTGGTATCCCTATTTTAATTAGATACGGCCACGTACATCGACTTGTCCACCATTCATAGAATGTACGTATGAGCTGATTACTAAATAGGTAACAGCTGAATTATCGATGCGATGCACGTTTTACCTCAATCAAATTTGGGCGAAACGCATGACCTTACTGTCCTTTTCGTTAAACAGAAGTCACAGCACATAATAACCTCCACGTTTTAATACGAAACGACTGCTACTGACGCATCATAAACACGCACTCACCGTTCAAGCAGTGTATATCAATAAATAAACCGTGTTGTGGGCGCCTACCCTGTGGTAGTAGCTACAAGGCGGCATCATACATTTAAATCATTCGTTGCAGCATCCCATAATTGTAAATAACATTTTGCTTCGTGTCCTACCTTGATTCCTCCAATCTCCTTCCTTCGTTGCTTAGTGTATCTCACTCATTCTTGCCTCCCTTTCGTCTCACTCTGCCTTCCTTCTGGTTATCCGTCGTTTTCTCCTTTCTTGTTCCTTCTTCGTGCGGATGCATAAAGATTAAAAATTAATAACCTGCTATCTTCAAGACAACCCCGTCAACTGCTTTGAAAGAAACTGGAAATCTGGATTTAAAATGGTAAAACCAGTGGTAGAATGATATCCCTCCGGTAGACTTTCAAAAAACACCCATATGGATATCAAAATAAGCAGTAGCCATGCGACCTTGCCTCATTTTCAGACAAGTGGGGTTTATTCTAACATGCAGCCGAGGTTGAAATGTCCAATGAAAGTGTCTCTGAAAAGGTCACGTTAACGAGAAACTTGCTATATTCGTCTGAAGCGTCTCAATTGACAGGCTACAAAACATATCTGATGAGGTCGTCCTAAGCATGATAGCCTACTTCTACAAAACAACACATCTGTGGTCATAGGACGATGCGGATTTGATGCAGTTTAGAGATAATCCACAACTGTTAACTCAGCCTTTCTGCAGATGTGTCACATCGAGTACCAAAACCCTAATATCAAAGGTTTTACCGACCCATGTCCTTTTCGCGATGAGCTGGTCTCAGTCGTTCTGTCTTTCTCCTTGTCATATGTCGAACTGCCTCTAGCTGACGAGGACTTTGGCGTGGGCTTCTACGCTCTTCAGGACCATTCAGGCGATGTTTTCAAGCATCTACGGTCTAGATGAAATAAACGGATGGATTAAAATGTTTATTGTGCACAATCCGTCGACGGTCTCCTCGCACAGACACAACACAAGACTTGCACGGTAACTTAAATGAAAGGCTCTTTTCCGACGAAAAAAAAACCGATCTGGTCGTTTGACAGTGCTCATAAGCAGTGTGTAAATTGCTTTAAAACTATGACGACAAAGCAGTTTTTTGTTCGTGGAACCTAAATGTTCTGATGTTGGCTACTCCGGGCTACTGAATGGCAGTCTAGGCACTCATCAGTTAGGTTGCTACTGTAGCTATACAGCACTGTGTGGCTCGATAAAAAACGTGACATCTCCACAGAGGTTTAGGTAGAAGCAGTTAAGTGGTAATGGGGAATCTCTAGTCGACATTTGCTCCTTTCAGACAGGTGTGTGAGTAAACATTATAGCATAGCATATAACATAGCCTATCGGTCCACATAAAATAGCATGAAATGTCCTCCGTTTATTCACCCTGAACAAAATCTGCGTGCACGGTTACAGGATGAGTAAATAATAAAGGTTCCACAATCCACACGATAGAAAAGACAACCTACACTATAGCAGATAGCAGCAATGGATATCAAAACAAATAAATATCAACTATCCGTAAAGGAGGAAGACTACAACACATCTGTTTGGGCTATTGCCTTGCAGCCATCTGTCTATTCTGTCTAAGCCTGGGAACGCTTTGTCAAACTCTTGTACAGTAGCCTATGTGAGTAACCAGGTCATCTTCTGGCAGGTTCAACTGGACTTATCTGAGTAAACTCTCCACCTCCTCTCATTTAGGACCACTGTTTCAATTCATAGTTTGAATTTATGCCTTCTACCTTCATCAGCCATTTAGCTTCAGTTAGTGTTGTGGTCACGCAACCATGTGTTAATGGAGTGTGGCACTGTGTTCCCTCCCCGTAGTCCTATACTCTGAACTGTGGTTCAGCGAACATTCGTTGTTCAGTCAATGCTTTGTGTTGACCAAACATTCACCATGTACAAGGTCAGTCTCTTAGCAACTATTGTGGTGACAACTGCTATAGCCCAGTGTACCTAGTGCAAAGGCGTTAAAACAGAATTCAAACATGTCAACCATAACACCTCATACATTGACATTGTGTAATGCACATAATGCTTTAACAGTGTGACCCATTTGCTTTTAAGTAGCTATGCAGCACGTTAAAGTAAAGGTACATGGTAATTAATTCTCTTGTTAGCACTATATTGTAGATCTGAACAAGGTAGACTATGTGCATCAATGTGTGAATTGTGCATATGTTAATCATATCTTATTTTTCCGTAAATACAGTACACTGCTTTTCCGTCCGGACTTAATACCTTCATGGTAAAGGCAGTGGTAAGCCCCTATTTGAGTTAATCTATAATTTGGTTGCCACATCTTGCAAGTACATGTGACTGGCATTTCAGTTGGGTGTGAAAGGCCCGGCAGCCAATGAGAGCCTCGGGATAACGCCAAACAGGCATCATGGTTTCATTAACCACCAAAGTGTTGGCGGAACACCTCTGCTTTTATCTGACACCCCTGTGACCGCCGACTGCCTCTCTTCCCATCACGCACCGTCCATCGGATGGATCTCCACAACAAACGGCACTTTTTAGCGATTTTAGAGGCCACATCTCTAACACAGACACCCACACCCATATCTCTCTCTCCCTCCCTCTCGGTGTTTCTCCGTCTCTCTTTCTCTTTTGCAATATGAAATAGTCCATTATCTGCTCTCAGGGCTAATTGGTGTATTAACGCCGTGCTGTGGGTGACAGGGGGAGAGAGAGGGAGACGCCGGATGAATATGGATGAGGTAGAGGAGGGAGGGAGTCAGTGAGAGAGAGGGAAGCGCTGGGGGTGGGAAGTATAGAATGAGACTGGGCGAGTGAGAGTGAACGGGGGGCCAAGGTAAATCTTTTCAGCTACACAAGTGGCTGAGAGCAGGATGGCAAAATGACGAGTGGTGGGAAAAAAAGGAAAAAGCATCCAGTAATGGCTTCTTTTTTCAGTTGGCCTTCTCTGTATCCCTCTCTATCCCACTCTCACCGTCACCACATTCAGCCCAATTATCCCCTCTCGCTGGCGCCACTGGCAGCATATGGAAATGTAAATTGCACAGTGAAATGTTTTCTTTTTTTTTTTTTAAGCGGTAGAAGGTAAGTAGCTCTTGAGGATGGGGGAGAGCAGGAGGAGGATAGGAAGATGAGAAAGCAATCTGAGGGACCGTCTTTCCTTCCCATGTGTGGTCTCTCCATCGCCGAAAAGTAAGACCGTATTTACATGCAGGCAGGCTGAAAGCACAACAAGTACGAGCGTGTGCTCTGACAAAAGGCACGTGAAATGACGATTTTCACAAGCCGACTTCAATCCAGCTAAGAATATTTTGAACAACCGCGCCGTACAGTACACTATTACAGCAAATCAAATATCTGTGCATGTAACACAGGTCCACCAGCTAAACCAAACCCGGAAGCTGACCACGAACAAACATCGAGCACACACAAACACACGCGCACGAGAACTCACACTAGACTTCTAACATATGCAGATTCGAACACGTAGGAAGGTCCTATTGTGTTGGAGAGGCTCTCCAGACAGGATGGAAGACCCAAAGCTGGCCGGCTCGCTCAAGGAGCCTGGAGTGGAGGGATCAAAGGTGCCTCTCACCTCCAGGGTTCCGACATGGAGACGTGCAGTTCGTGGAGATGATTATTCCGATAAGCTGGAGAGATCCTCCTCAGGCTGCAGGGAAAGGGAGGACATGTTTTGTTCATTATCAGTAAGATCTGACTTCTCCCCCGTTCACCTTTCTTCTCCGCTTCCTCGTGTTCCGCCCCCAGAGTGCTGATAAAGCCAACTTCTCAAATACCCAATTTGCTCAATTACTTTCAATTATCCCGCTGCCCTCACTTGTGTCATCCCTCTTCGTTCAATTGCGAACTGAGATGACTTGTTGATTGACAGCGAGGGCCAATTAGAGACAGGAGGAAACCTGTGGGGTAATTATCCCTGATTGGTGTCACATCCAGACATTCCACAGTCCTTCTCTTTAATTCTGTACTGACACTCTGTTTTTAAAAAGGAAGTGCTTGATAACAAAACACTGTACACGGCAATAATCTTCAAACCCATAAATAAATTATCTTCTGACATGAACTGTGAACTCCTTTTCCCAAAGTTGGTGGATTTAGAATGGTATCATGAGGTCTATCACCAATGTTGTTTTTTTGCTAAGACAGAGAACCAGAAATGTGTTCCTCAAAACCTCTCTCTCTCTCTCTCTCTCTCTCTCTCTCTCTCTCTCTCTCTCTCTCTCTCTCTCTCTCTCTCTCTCTCTCTCTCTGGGCTCTTCAGAGAGCTTTACGTAATGAGAGACTGCTGTTCAGCACCATGGAGAGCTCCTTTGACTAAAATATTGTTTGTCTTTTAGCTCCATGGAAATGTGAACAAAAAAACAATCCCTCCTTCCGTTTTGAGCACCAGAATCTACAGGCTTACTGAGCTAGAATATTTTGTACCATTACAGCCTACTTTATTTTACGTCCTACTGTCAAATGTACAATACGAGTGGTTTGGAAGTATTTTGACAAAATCGTTGCGACTTGTTAGAAGCAGTGCAACAGAATAAATCTATGAAAATTCTATAGAATACCACACACATTTCTGAAAAGTCTTTAACTTAATGTTTGCACTGGGTGGATGAACCCATTATAAAATACTGTTGCAAGGTACAATAACAGTTAGTTTGGGGGTCCCAGTCATTGGCTGGGACTGTTGCCAGTGACAACAGCTCCCTCCCCCCCTCCTCTGCTTCTGTAGGAAGCCATCACCAGAACCCCTCTAATGATATTATGGACCTAACAAGGTTTAATTGGGAGGAGATCTTAACTTGCTGGCCTAATTGCATCTGATTAAAGACAATATTAGTTTTACTGCTGGCAATTTGGTTTGGGTGGGAGGGGGAATGTATTTATTTATTTATTTTTGAGGGATCGATGAAGTCCTTGTGGAAATATTTCACTGTCCTTCACATGGATGGAGAGAGACAGGAGAATACCATACAAGATAAGTGGAGGCAGCATAAGGGGTACATACTCCGGGAGGAATAATATGGGAGCCAGTGGACACTAATTTAGTGGAGAAATGATTGGAGAAGAAAGGAGAATAACGGCTTGGAAAAACTTTTTCACATCGGCCACTTGTTTATTCGATTTGAAGCAAGGAATGTGTGCTATAACTTGAGATCAGTAAATTTTGTTCCCTCAGATGGGGATTCTAGAAAAAACTGTTGATGAGTGTGTTCTAGAAACGCTATGTCCCCTAAGATGTGTCCTTCCGAAACGCTAACATCACCCCTCTTAGAGATGAACTCTTCCATGGCCTCCAAGTATGTATTTGTGGAGATGAGTTGGCTTACAGTGTTTTCCGGTGTGGAACACGCTGGCGTAGTCATTAAGCGATGTGATACGAAGCTGGTTTCACTGGTTGAATAGACCTATGACACACTGATATGCATATGCAATAGAATAGAAATACGGGCTTTCAATAATTCATGACTGCAAACAACACAACCGGTTTCATGCACAGGCCCATGAAGGCACTTCTCACACACCTACACTCACACCCACCCACGCTCACACACACACACACACTCCCCTTTGAAACCCCTACACATTTTTGCTCTAGATCATCAGTGATTCAAGCACGGGCACCAGAGACTTTGGTAAATGCAACGTGGATGAGTATTTGTTTCCTCCAGCTTGCGAGCTAAAGCTCAGGCTTAATTGCCATTCTCACCTGACCAATTGTATAATTTACTTTATTTGTCCAACAATAGGCTCCGCTTCTCCGAATATGAGGGTATAATGAGCTAGGGGTGTCCCCCAAAGCATAGCCTCATGTCCTGTAATGGTTTTCACTAATTTACCAATTAGTCATAGGATACAATGTGAGTGAGCTCTCTAAGTCCAGGAGGATCCCTACCACTGGCCTGCCCACTTTGATTGTTCCTTCTCTAAAGCGATCATCACTCCATTACCATCACCATCCTGCCAGAATCTATGAGGAAGCTTGGTCCCAACTGCACTTTGGAAATTAGTACTGGATGGTTCTCTTTACCTCGGTTTATGTGTGTGTGTGGGGGGGGGGGGGGGGGGGGGGGGGGGAGTATATGTGGGTGAGAGCGGGAGAGTATGTGAATATGATGATGTTGGCAAGGTCTGTGTGTGTGTTTCAGGGCTGCTGGGACAGGTTTACTGACCAGATAAATGTTGATGAGGTATCAGGAGTCAGAAAAGTTATGAGAAGAGAGATCACTTCAAAGTTACAAAGTGAAAGTTTGCTTGTGGAGCAAATATAATTAACGTTTATGTTGTTGAAGGCTGTTTCTCTCCATGATTCCCACCCAGATACTTGTAACCTGGGGGGAAATGCAAACGCAAAAAAAACAAATATCAGCAGCACTGAGCTCAGTGTTGGTTGTGAAACTTCAGTGTGTTTGTGAGTCCTACAGAATCAATCTAAATCAGACAGAGCTTTGGTCAATGTTTTTTCGTCGACCCGCAGATGAACGTGTATGAGAATGTATGGTATTCTACATGTGATTCCAAAGTTCTCATCCGTGTGTTTTCTCTTTATGAAATATTGATTCGCTCATTGGTATGCCTATCGAGCGTGTAAACGAGGCATGCAGTATGTATATGTGCGTGCTTATGCTTTTTGTGTGTGTGTGTGCGTTTATTTGGGTGTGTGGATGTGTTTGTTGATACTTGCACACACACGTTCATATGACGGTATTTATCGGGTGGAATTTTGTACCTAGAGAATAGAAACTGTTCCAAGCTTTATCATCAGTCAATGAGTACCTTGAACTCCAGGGTAATTGCGACTAATTAAGCCAAATAATTGAGTCAATTAAGCCGTGAAAGGGTTTGAGTAAAACAGAGAGTTGCTCTGCACGTCCCTGTAGTGCAGAGAACATATTCCTGTGCTCTTGTTCTCTTGTCACTGGTGTGTGGCGTACAGTGTCTTTGATACTCCTTCGCCCTCACTCTCTCTATCTCTGTCTCTTTCGGTCTCTCTCTCTTTCTCTCTCTTTCTCTCGCTCTTACAGTTTCCCCCCATGCTAATGGATACCCTCCCCCCTCATGTCTATCTAATCAAAAATCAATTAAAAACACCTCGCCGCCAAGTCTCAGGAGCCCAGCACGGGCTAAGGGTTGAACTGAAATGCTTCCCGCTCTCTCTCTCTCTCTCTCTCTCTCTCTCTCTCGCTCTCTCTCTCGCTCTCTCTCTCGCTCGCTCGCTCGCTCGCTCACTCTCTCTCTCTCTCTCTCTTGCTCTCACTCCCTCTGTGTTCTCCTTTGGTATCTCTTCCTGTCCTAAGCTCCGCCCTCCTGTCTACTGGAAGTTTGCAACATGATTTACGAGAACCGAGAACTTAATTTATATATTTTTTTCCTCCTGCATCCTCTCATTTATTTATTAGATTTTTCTCCCAGCCGCCTCTTCCTGTCTCTGGCGTAGAGTACAGCAGGAGAGGAGGAGGAGGTTGAGGAGGAGGAGGAGAGGAGGATGGGATTAGATGGAGAGTGGTCTCGGGGCAGACCAGCAGACTGGCAGGCCTGCAGACATGGAACAGATCTGTCCCACAGTTAATGACATTAGTGTTGTCCCTGAACGTGGGAGGGGAGGCCGGCTGGGAGACAGACTAACATATTAAAACTGCCCATACCGACCTCGCTTCTCCTTTCTTCCAACTTTCTGTGTGTGTGTGTTTGTGCGCGCACCCGTGTGTTTACTCCAAAGTGTTTTCCGTCGCGTTCGTCCCCTCCACTCTCCGTCCGTACAGACACGTTCGAAACGTGGAACGCACAACACCACACACACACACACACACACACTGCACGCGCCGGCCCAGCACACACCCCGGGTTTCGACTCACATGTGGATTGAGGCAGAAAACCCTCTTTCTCTCTCCTTGTCAGGTGCAAATGGACTTGGAGGGGGAACCGGCAAACGTGACGCGGGGTGCTCGGGGAGCTGGTCGTCGGCTCTGTCTGTGTGGATGAAGCCGCAATCACTCCCTTCCTCCGTCTCTCCTTGACTCATTTACACTTCGTGTCTTTCTAACAAGGTGTTACTGATCCGTGCAGCTTTTGGCAATGGCGCCCTCCCGGCACACCAACCAACCTACCCCCACCCCCTCCCCGCCCGTCCACCCACCCACCCAACACCCCCACCCCCCTCCACCACAGCACATCTCACACAGGCTCAAATTACCCTCCACTGCCTGCTGGGACAGCACACACACAGACACACACACACATACACACACACATACACACCACTGCAAAAGGGGTAAAACGGGAGAGGGAGGCAAACTGAGTAGAGCAGCGAGAGATGAAGGGAGAGATGGAGGGACAGCGGGAAGAGAGGAGAGTCAGTCATTCTGTTTTCAACGCGTCCATATCTAGTGAAGGGGACCCTGGGAAGTCCCAATGTGAGGAAGTGGATCGGGAATGAGAGCGAACACTGACAGACAGGCGGAGCCAACACACAGTGGCTTTTGATGGATGGAGAGGAGACTCGGTAAATATACATGGGCCCCGCCTCCGGGCTCTTTCTGCTGCCTCAGCACGGCCCAGATTGGCTGGTTCGGGAGGATTCTTTGTTCCTGGCGAGAAAAGGTTATGTCATGACAATATTGTCTTGGATCAGGAAAATATTAGCAATTCATCCCTCCCTACCAAATGGACCATGTATATCCATCTTCTTATGGGGCGAGCAGGGGGGGGGGGGGGAATCAGGAGGCACTAGCCTGTTTATAATAATATATAACATACCCTTATATACTGAACTGATCCTGGGTCCTAGCACTGCTTCAGCCAGAGCTATCGATCCAGCACAGTCCTCCTACAGCAGCAGAGGCTACCATGGTCTCCCAGGAAGAGCAGGTAGCCAGCCTGCCAAAGGTCACCCGGTGATGGAGACAGAAGTACAGGCCTGGACCTGCATACCTATCCACACGGCCGAATGAGGAAGTCCTGTCTTAACTGATTGGAATCCACATCAAGAAGTCCCACCACATCCGAAGTCTCAGCTCTTGCTATGGCCAGACCCCAAGGAACACACCGTTCAGTTGTTCATGGACGGCAGTGTTTCAGTTGACCACTGAGTCGGTAGCACGGCATTGCTTTGAACGGAAGGTGAATTTGCATCAGGCTCAGCTGCATGCGTACCCCGTAGCTAACTCTGAATTAGAGGGTCCAATATAAAGGTAATCTCATTCTCCAGTCCAATGCTTCAACTACTGCTCCACATAACTGGCCAGCCATACAGACGCCATCAATCACTCAACTGACACATTGCCAACACGCACAGAGAGATGAGGGAGATTGGGGAGCCTTGCAAGTTTAACTTGCCTTTCCAGTATATGCAGTAAACATAAACACACACAGACACGCATACACATGTACAAACTCACACACACAAAAACACAAACAGACACATACACACAAAGATACACACACAGATGGCAAAAGAACAGGGAGACAAGGAGTTAGGGAGAGGATCAAATACATCTTTTGGAAAAATGTGTAAACTAACAGTGCTTTCTTTCACCAACGTGTCGTTTGCCTTTCTTCCGGCATCATTATTTTAAGTCCGGATGGCTGACGATTCAGGATTCAGGCTCTGCTCCAGCCTGCCCCCTCCCTGATCCCCTCAAATCTGAAGGAACAAAATGATCCACTTAGAAATATGAGTTCTTGGCGTAATGAAAAAGAGCTTTTAGTGTTTATCGGAGCAGCCCACTAGAACACTTATCTAAACATCAACAGTGGGAGAAAAACAGAGCTCCTTTAATCGGATTTCTGGTCATCTAAAAGGGCTCTGTGATCACAGCGGCTCCTCCGGACCACTGGGCTCCAGTGCACGTCCGGCCAGTCTTGAAGAGGCTCTCCATGGCCGGACTGGGCTGAGGGGGGAGGGCCGATGAGCCGTTACCCGGGTGTCTTCGTTAGTCGACGGTAGTCTTTCAGGAGGAGGATGCGAAATGGAGGCACGGAATGTGTCCTTCGAAACACTTGCTAGCTCGTATTGGGGCTGCAGCGTGCACGTACACACCCACACACACACACACATACCCACGCGCACCTCCACAAACACACACACACCAACACACGTATGCTACACCTAGCCTAGCACACGTTTTGTACATCTCCACTCCCCGTACATGAGCTCCCACAGAGGAATTCATCTATCAGTGGTTCACACTGCCCTGAAGCGAGATGGAGCAGCTGCAGACATGGATCAAACTGACTTTTAACATGAAGAAGTTCAAAATCGTGCTTTTCAAATCCCTTTACTGGCAACAACCTGCCTCGCCCCCGCAACTGACACAAAGGATATACACACAAACAGACATACACACAGAAATACACATGCTCAAGAAAAGAACAGGTCTGAGCACACACACAAACACACTATGAGGAAATCGCACAATGCTCGAGTTCACAAATCGTACCTCAGAGACTGGATGGAAATATGTGTTGTGACAGGAACAGACCTTTAAGAAAGACGTAGTGTCTCGGTGAGTGAGGTGACCAGTTTGCCATCTCTGAGATTGAACTGTGACCTCCAGTGGGAGAACATCTGTCCTGTGTACGTTTCCCCACTGGGTGGAGCTCTAATAAACACAGATTCCACATGTGGATTGAGAAGGGGGATTGAGGATCCACATGGGCCTGCATGCACAAAATAGAACAGAGAGATCCATTTTCCCAGTATGACTCCATATTATCTTCATATTGCGGTCCCTGTGAATGTAGAGAAACCATCATCATATCATTGATAAATAGATAAACAAAACCACAGCAGTTCAGTTTGTGGGCTCAGAATCCTTCTTGTTTTCTGTTCTTGCTTGCTGTCTGAAAGGATGGGAGCAATAAGCAAGAACAAGCTAAGTAACGCTCGGAAAATAGAAGGAATTTGCAGAGAACTTTAGTGGCTGTCGATTCACCTTCCGTGTCAGGTGGGTTTCAAGAGAGCTTCTGTTTGCGCTTTAGTAGACTACTCAAACTGCTCAGGGCTGGAGAGAGGGTGTGCATCCATTCCAAATGGTGAAAAAACGTTTGTTTGGTGCGCACAGAAGTCAAGGAAAGGTATCATGTTTTGTGGAGCCATTCTCCAGTTTGCGCAAACAGTTTTGCATATTCAGCCTCCGTCCCAGCCCACACACATGTTAATGCACGCCCACACAAACACAACGGAGTGAACAGGGCAAACCTATTCTCCATCTCTCTTTCTCCCTTGGATTTTCCTTTTATTCCCGCTCGCTCTCTCACTCTCTCGCTCTCTCTCTCTCTCTCTCTCTCTCTCTCTCTCTCTCTCTCTCTCTCTCTCTCTCTCACTCACTCACTCACTCACTCACTCACTGCCTTCTCTTTCTAAAACCCACTCACCTCACACACACTCACACACACACATCGTTTTTTTTTTTTTTTCATAGCAGTCTTTGGCAGCCAGCTCTTGCTGTGCTGGATCAGCTGAAATGGGATCCTCTCATCAGATCCTGCTGCACCTCTCTCCCATACTGATAGGACCTGATATCCAGTCAGTGAAGCTAGCCTGCAGGGAGTGAGGCAGCAGCTTAGAGCTCTGCCCCAGGTGGATAGCTCAGAGGCCTGTCCTTTTACAGAGTTGGCCAGGGAACAATGGCCGTACCAGGCATGGATCTCACTGAGCACGATGAAAGAGGCCCGGGGTACCACATATATTCGGGAGCGGGCTCTCTGTAAAGATGACAACACTGACAGCTCATTGTTGTTTGCATGGGTGAGTCATTTGTGTTTTGACATTCGAGGGGAGGGTAGCATTGGCGATGCACATGACAGAGCAACATGCATGGCATCCTTTCCCTGGCAGCAGTGTCATAACAGTGAACGTAAGAGCAGGTTATGTCACAGCGCATTTGCAATCCCGGTGTCACGGTGGCACGGCTGTCGGGTGTTGATAGGGGGGTTGTTGCACCGCAACGGTGTGCTGGACGTGATAATAAGAGTTGGAGCAACCCCCGCATTCATTCATGAACGTATTCCATCTACAGGGAGGTAACGTTTGAACACGGCCACATTATTGTTTCCCTCTCTAACTACAGTATGATGTTCATGTTTTTAGGCCTCTCTTCATCTCTGTCCTCTCCTTCTTTCCTCCTCTCCTCCTCTCCTCCCCTCTCCTCTCTTCTGCTCTCTTCTCCTCTCTTCTGTCTTCTCTTCTCTCCCCCTCTCCTCTCCTCCTCCTCCATTCTTCTCTCCACATAAAGATGTGCAAATATGAAATTATTGAGGGATTGATCGCTGCTTTTTTTGTCCAATCACCCCCCCCCCCTTCCCCTCACACACACACACACACTCTCTCACATACACACTCACACACACCATTAATCTCCAGTGATTGCAGGGGAACCTAAAAATCCATCAGAGTCTTGCAGCAGACAATTGTCTGAAGGGCTGGGTCCATCCAAATTCAATTAGAATCAATGGGGTACATACACAAATAAGAGCATCGTTAGATGGAAACACATAAATAAGGAGGGCGACAGTGAAGGAGAAAGAAACAAACCGAGAGAGAACGCGACCGATGGATCTCTCCTTTTTGTCAGAGCACGTTATCGAGTCTCTCAACGAGATCAGTGTGAATGATATTCGGTCGTCTTTCTCTCGGGTGCCCATCGCTCTCTCTCTCTGTCTCCCTCTCCCTCCCTCTCTCTCTGTCTCCCTCTCCCTCCCTCTCTCTCTGTCTCCCTCTCCCTCCCTCTCCCTCTTGTCTCCCCTGTTCACAATTTCTCCCTGACCCTTTCCCACTCCTGGTGGCCTGCAGTGACTGCCGAGGCCAGCCTGGAGCTTCCCTGGCTGACGAATGCCTACTTCCTCTCCTCTGTCAAGAGCTTTGAGGAAGGAAGGAAAGAAGGGAGGGAGGGATGGAGGGAGGGAGGACGAAGGAAGGAAGGAAGGAAGGAAGGGGCAGGAGAGGAGCAGTGAGTCCTGGGAGCAGAGGACACAGACAGGGAGGCCCGACAGAGCCACTGCACTGCAAGTGGATTCGAGAGGTGCGCGAGGAGGACAAAGTGGCGTCACGTGGGTCCGACGTGGGAAGATACGTGTGAGACGGACATACGAGCGTGCGAGGGGGGGAAGAAGAGGAGAAAAAAAAAGGACAGTCAATTTGAACGTGTGGGATAGAGGGATTTGAAGGAGCGCGAGTTGGAGGGGTGTGAGATGGGGCCGCAGATTGGAGACGGAAAATGATCCAAGAGTGAGCAGGACGGGAACAGGAAGAGTGAGACGGCGAGCTGCGGTGTAAATAAGAGATATGAGAGACTTGCGGGATGGAGATGGAGATAGATAGGCCGGCCGGAGTGAGACAGAGTTATCGGGCGTGATCGATCTGGCTGACTGATGCCAAATGGGGGGTGTAATGATAGGTAACGATATGAGCCCGAAGAGGAGAAGAGAAAGACAGAGACGGAGAGAGGGAGAGGAGAGGGAGAGATAGGGAGGGAGAGGGAGAGATAGAGAGGAGAGGGAGAGATAGAGATGAAGAGAGAGAGAGAGCTCCTGCCTGGGCTTGTGTCCACATAGTAGCCCACTCTTTCATTAATAGAGCCGATTCATTGCACATCACGAAGACGGCTTAATACCCGCCCCCGTAAGAATCTATATATACACGCTCCCTCTCCCTCTCTCTCTCTCCCTCTCCCTCTCTCTCTCTCTCTCTCTCTCTCTCTCTCTCTCTCTCTCTTACACACACACACACACATACACACATACGCACACACGCAAACACACCTTTCCTCCCTCATTCTCACTTGCTGTTGTAACAGCATCCAGCTCAATCCCTTTCTCCTTCTCTCTCAGATCTCTCTCCCCGTCATCTGCCTCTCTCTTCACCCTGCACCATTGCTTCCCCATATTTTTCTCTCACCGCGTGTCTCCGAATGTCAGTCCATTAGTTCTTTCAGTTTAACTCATAGGCACTAAACCTCAGGATTGATACAACAATTTAAGCTTATCCTTCTTTAAAAAAAATGTTTTGTCACAGACAGTGACAGAAACAAACACACACAATTGTGAGTGCACATAGACACTTACTTACAGTACACACATTCATCTGTGCACCCACCGCAGACCTATTGACTTTTAAACAGTTTCCACAGCAACGTGAAGTGGCTAAGAATAATGGATTCAGTCGTGGTGTGTTCATGGTGATTTGCATTACTGTTGTTTCCCAGTATCAGGAATAGACTCTAAATCCCACGATGCACATTTTCGGGCCTTCAACCTGCTCAGTGAAAGAATATGTGCGCTTGACTGTGGGGTGGAGGGGAGAGAGAGAGGAGGCAGACGGGATTATAGAGGGGAGAGCACTGTCATTCACACTACTTGACATATTAACATTCTCATCTGCTCATTGACTGTGTGTGACCTTAGTATGATATACTCTAGGTCTATTTGCAGTACCGTCTAATGAATCATGACCTCAACCGCAGGAAAACCGAAAAACTGTTTGCACAAATATGCAGTAGTGTTGCTAAGAGGATGGGAGGATGGGGGAAGCACACGAAGCGCGGGTACAAACCCCTGACGAGGTCTCCAAAGAGACGCGTCTATTGACAACCCAACTGCACACAGCTGCAGATCTGTTATCTGTTCAGAGCATTAGCCCATTACCTCCCCCAACCCCCCCTCCCCCTTCCTTCCCACCCCCCACCCCCCACCCCCCACCCCCCCCAACTCCTCTCAACAACTTCACAAGCGGCGTCTAAAAAAGACACTCATGTGGACAAACTGGCAACTGAGGCCCGGGAAAATAAATGAGAGAGAAAGGCTGGTTAATGAGAAACGCTATTTATACTGCTTTGATGTCCCCAGTCCACATAAGCACACAGCTTAGACAAAAACAAATTAGAGATGGCGGCCACACATCCCAAAGACATTAAAAACATATTAGCACTGCAACCGTTTGAGACTGTGACCGGGCGCGTGCGTGAGGCGCGTGCATTCGTTTATCTAACTTGTATTCCATATGTGCGCTCTGTGTGAAGACGGCCTTGTTGACGTTCTGCGTTTCTGTCGTGTATGGCTGCTGTTTATCAGCGGAGCTGAAACTGATGTTTCTTCCCGACAGACTGCAGGAGAACGTATCTCCAATACGGCAGCCCTCGAGATGATCATCTGAAGCTGCAGGCCTCCACCATGCATTTCGGACTCATCGATGGAAAGAATTCGGATCAAAACACACACGGGGGGAGAATCGTAGTCTTCCAGTCAGTCCGTCTCTTTAGAGAATTTGCAGAGAGGATGAGCTTCGATGTCTTCTCTCCAGGTAGCAGGCGTCTTCAAGAGAGGCCCAGAGAGGGGAGGGAGGGGCAGGGAGGTGTCCACCGTCCCTCAGTCCTGGGAGGAAGAACCAGAGACAGATGCACCAAAGAAGAAAACTGAAAAACACCGACTCCATAAACTCTCCACGGATGTGTATCACGTTTACGCATGCAGCAATGGGACAACGACACATACCCTATAGAATACATCGAGATAAACCCATTCCGTCACGATGAAATCACGACGGAAATAAAGAAACGTCAATCACAACGACAAAAAAGCGACACATCCAAGGGACGTGGTGTGTGTCACAAAGAACGCCATGAATGATAATGAGCGCTGGGCAGAGAGACGTGGCTTTCACCAGGAACCATGTGGCTCCCAAATCCACTCAATACTGTGTCCAAGTGGCTTCGAGCTGTGTCGAGAAAGGGGTTAAAACAGCGCCCCGAAACGCACGCCGGCAAAAACCACATGCCTCACGCCGGCAAAGCTCCGAATTGGTTTTAATTTGGCGGGCCGTGCTGAATGTGGAAATGGGAAGTGACATTACACACACAGAGTGCTCCTGCTTCGTGCCTTGCCCGCAGCTTCATTGGGTAGGCGGGGGCAGCGAGGTTGCAGGCAGCAATATTAAACCATCAATCACCCCCCAAATTAGGCGGTTTACATCACACAAGCACTTACAGCCCTCTCTCTCTCTCTCTCTCTCTCTCTCTCTTTCACAGGTGGGGTCCAAGACGGAGGAGGAGAGGGATCACTGCATGCTGATGAGAAGGATACACCGCGACGCAACCCGGGGAACGCAACACGCCTGATTATGAGCAACGTCGTGGCCCCCAACAGTCATCGATGACATCGAAATGCGAATAAATCAATTTGGGGGTTGAAACGGAACTTTGAAGCGCTGTATGTGGGGGTCAACGTGCAGGGAGCCTGGGGAGTAAATCTTCATTAAACAGGACTGCAGTTCCCGCCGGCCGCTGGCCCTACTGACTGGAAGCAGAGCGGTGTGGCGCCAACAAGCGCCTCATGCCATCGGCCCGTGGTTACGTCAGGAGGGAGCCGGAGAGACGGCATTGTGTCCACTTTGCCCTTTTTCTTATTTCATTACAAAAAAACATCTGGGGGGATAGCAATGAGCCGAGAAGCCATTAACAAGCCGTGAAGTAGCAGGGGTGGGGCGCGAACGACAGAGAGAGGAGGGGCTCCGAGGCGTGGGAGAGGGAGAACACAAATGACACGGAGGTGGAAAGAGAGCGGGAGAGGGCAGCCAAACCACAGAGCGGCGTAGTATAATCCCTACAGGGCTCTGCAGGGGTTCCTGTGTGGAGCAGGGGGAGTGTCCGGGCCCATTAACAGTGTTTACTGACACACTGCTTGATAATACACTGGGGAGTAAAACTGATGGAGCAGTTTACACACACACACACACACACGCTTTCTTTTCTCTCTCTCCCTGGCTCCCTCTCCCCCTCTCTTTCTCTCCCTCCCTCTCTCGCCACCTCCCTCTCCATTGTAGGTTGATTAGGATTTATCTGCACCCAGAGATCATTAGACACTTGCATGAATGGCTTGTTTTACTATCCTATACCCTGAGTCGAGCGATAGTTTCCATATGGAAAGGTGAATGCAATGTCTCCTTGCCAACATGCAATCATACCCATAACCAGAACCGTCTGGGATGGGTTTTTCATAATACAGAACACAATTCACGTGTTGTTATAATAAGGGAATACTTGCTTCCACCTCTTTGGACTTTGGCGTGCTCTATGTGGGACATACACACACACTACACCACACACACACACAGCACACAGCGGCACCTCGAAACAGCTGCATGCGCGTGACCGTGACCGAGATAGACGGGAGTGAAAGGCAATTCCGGTATCTTCCATTTTGAGTCTCCTCCACTCCGTCTTCCTGTGCTGTCGCTCCCTGTCACTGTGCCGTCTGTGGCGGCGATAATGAAAGTCATTAATGCCGGGGCCGTGTCTGCTGCAGCAGGAAGCCTCCATCGCTGCGTCCACACACAGCCCGGGAAAGACTCGTGCTCCACGATGCAAATGTTCTGTCACGTTCCTACACGATCCAAAACACCACACTGGAGGGTCTGCACAAAGTCACACGCACGCACGCATACACCGTGGCTCACACGAACACAAGCAAACACACACACACACAGCCACAGTTTCAGACTGAGATTGAACTGGTGTTATTCGCGTTTGACAGATTTTCCCTCCGGTTCCCTGCACACGTATTCCGTGGGGATTGCATGGATGTTGCGAGGTAGCCGAGGGATTGGCTAGACTCCAGTCCCACTGTGTATATAGGTGGAGATAAACTGGCCGTGGGCGAGTGCCGAGCTGCCCTCCTGACCCTCGAACACAAAGCCGCACCCTCTGTATCACAGGACCGCAGCACACACAAAGGAGCGGGGAGAAAAGAGAATATGAGAACGCGTGCGAGCTCTCGCTCGGAATGAAAAGAGAGAGTGAGGCGGCCGTGCAACATCACACACAGAGGCAGGGAGTGAAGCCAAACAGAAAGGGAGACTAGGGGCTTTTGCGTGGCCCGTTGCGTGTGTGAGGATGTCAGGAACAGAGAGTGGGAAAGAGCGAGAGAGAGAGAGAGAGAGAGAGAGAGAGAGAGAGAGAGAGAGAGAGAGAACAAGGAAGTGGATTGAAGACATGAAGATGCCCCAAAATACTGTTTGGGGCTGAGACTTGTACCGGAAGTCTAATATAGATATTCCAAGAATACACACGGAAGGATTTTCTGAGGAAAAAAATGTATCAGGGAAGACATAATCCACATGTCTGGATGTAGTTGCTTGAGCAATGACAGAAGCAGCTTAATGGCATATACTGTGGGAAAAAAGATTAATTTGTGGCGGCTGTTGGAAAGCACCATAAATATACTTCGGTCAGATAAGACAAAACCGCCATTTTGAAACAGAAGAACAACGAGATGAACAGCAGACACACAGCAGACAAAACCACACAAAAAAGGATTTAGCCACGAGCATGGCAAAGCTCCCTGCTCCTCCCTTGGCCCTCTTCTCTCCACTCAGCTCTTTCTGACCTCTCCCCCTCCACCCCTGTTCCCCCCACCCCCCAGGCCAGCTCCCCTCGTAGCCTGTCTGAAGAGAGGACACCTAGTGGAGCCCCACAGAGGCGCGTCAGCCCCTGTGGCCAGGAAGGCAGCCTGGGTTGGCCGTCCCTCAGCCTGGGATCGCTCTCTACACCAGTGCCTCCCTCCCTCCAGGAAGCCCTAAT